>NC_136271.1:41332564-41516746 GCF_964187855.1 Myxine glutinosa
TCATAAGTTAGTGTAACCCTATTAGTTAGTGAGATGAAAGCACAAAATCAACTTTAATGGTATCAATATCAACACATGGTCAGATGCTATGGGTAAAGAGGTGGGGAGAAATAAAGGAGGGGGGTGGGAAGGGTGGGGTGGTTTGGGGGATGTTGTCCTGATAAAAACCGTGGATTACAACATTATGTGGAATCTATTTAAAGTTAGGGAATCCCGGATCCGTTTTCGCAAGAGTGGATCAAATGCTAATGGTAAGTCAATCACCTTCTGCGTGATATGACCACCTGCATGATATATATATATATATATATATATATATATATATATATATATATATATATATATATATATATATATATATATATATCTATCTATAATTCCAGTAATCTCTGTCTGTCTGTCTGTACGTCTGTACGTTTGTCTGTGACCGCTGTTTCTCGACAACCACGGGTCCGATATACTTTTAACTTGCCAGGTATATTGCTGGGGACCCGAGGATGTGCCTTTTCAAGGTTTCATATTAATCGGACAATTACTTACCGAGCTATGTCCAAAAAACGATTCAACCAATCAGAGAGCAGCGAACGATCGCGTGTGCCGAACGTGGCGGGCACACTCTGCCTCGGATGGCACATTTGACAGCGTATTCATTTATTTCACGTTTGCAAACTATGTTGGCGCTATGTTGGCGTTAAACGATGTTTTAAAACTAATAAAAACGAATTTGCGATTCATTCGCTTTCCTGCGCGTTTGTGCACGCGATGGCGATTGCTTTACCAAACTCCGGAAGCCGTTCGCTTTGGACCAAACCATTTCATGTAAATAGAGGGGGGGGATTGTCACCGTACTCGCAAGCCGTTCGCTTTGGACCAAACCATTGCATGTAAATAGAGGGGGGGGATTGTCACCGTACTCGCAAGCCGTTCGCTTTGGACCAAACCATTTCATGTAAATAGAGGGGGGGGATATAATTTTAGATATAGATATAGTACGGGCAATGCCCTAGTATATATAATGGCAGGAGCTTTGGGAAGGTTATTTCAGATCTTCTAAATGAGGACTCATTACAATACATTGATTGAGGGGAGTATTTTGGGGTTTCTCCCCCCTAAATTGAGTGTTCAATTACAGATAAAGCATGGATATCAGACCAGCGTTTTGACTGCATAAGTATGAATGATGTAAGTTAATTGCATCCTTGATATCAGGCCTGGAGAGGAAGTGCATTTAAGATAACTGTCAGAGCACTCTGATGGACAGATGTAAGTGAGTGAAGTCATTGCAGGAAACTGGAGAGTGAATCCATTGAATGACACCCATTAGCGTGTGGCCAAGTGATGTTTTTGGACTAAAAATAAGGAGATTTGGTTGTTGGCTGGCTCGATAACACTTTTTGATGTGGTTCATTAGGAGCTGCTGCTTGGAGTTTCGACCACTGGAGACAATTCCTTGGCAGTTCTGGAGAGCTTCCTTACTGCATTGGATATGTTGAAGGATACTGCATCCACATTTACTAGTTCATGGAATGCTTCAAGTCATTACATTGGCTCAAGCAGTGCTGGGCCCATCCCCAAGCCTGTATATTGGCTAAACCACTCCAACACACAAGTGGCTGACTGAGCAGAACAAGGGCTGTGTGGAGATCACAATGACAAATTGAGCCAGGTACACAGCTCCTAGTGCAAGTACAGTCTTTCTTTGGCCTCCTTTCAACTGATATCCCCCGGTAATGCGAGACCAAACCTTGCATCTCTCTCTCCCTCCATTGTTCTGTGATGTGGGCTAGCTCAAGCCCATACGCGACTCCAAAACTGAAATCGCTCTTTCAGAAGTGTAAGAGGCATTCCTACTCACAGAGAGCTGCTTCTTTAGACGATTATAACAACGGCAAACTAGAACAGCACTCGGTAGAGAGCCTCCGCCAGGTGAACAGTTTATGTTTTGTATCCTGCTGATAGGTCATATCTGGATCCAGACCTGAACCCAAATCGAATCAGCTTGTTCTTGTCACCTAACCAATTTATGCACCTAGTATTGTCATAACTCGTCCATAACTTTTTGAGACATCTTAGGTGACGACTAAGGGTTGGCGTCAGGAAGGGCATCCGGCCATAAAAACATTGCCTCAAACAGGGAACCATGATTGTCATGGGGCCCGCAAGGCTAACCCCCGCTCTAGCGGGGAAAATGGCCTTAAAACGATCATTCATTCTCAATGGTGAAGAATCACTTAAATTTTTCTATCTAGATCGGGATCTTCACCAAAATTGAATCGATTCTTCCTTGTCACACACACAACCTGTCCACAAAGTTTTGTCCAAATCCGTCCATAACCTTTTGAGATATCCTGCTACATATCATTTTTGGCCCAGTCTCCCAATGGTGAAGAATCCCTTAAAAATTAAATATTTGTCGTATTCGAATCCGTATTCACATCTTCACCAAAAACAAATCTATTCGTCCTTGTCACACTCACAACATGTCCACCAAGTTTCGTCCAAATCCGTCCACAACGTTTTGAGATATCCTGCTATGTATCGTTTTTGGCCCGATCTCCCAATGTTGAAGAATCACTTTAAAATTCTACGAGCCGGATGCGAATCCGGATCTTCACCAAAATCTAATCATTTCGTCCGTGTCACATACGCTACATCTCTGCCAAATTTCGTCTGAATCTGCCCACAACATTTTGAGATATCTTGTTCACAGACAAACAGACAGACATCCACCTTTGGTGGCGGAAAGTAATACATCTTGGAGAAGATGGAAGGGAAGGGAAGTAGCATAAATGGAGCATATTCAGGGCAGGGTGAGGCAGGAATAGGGTTGGCAGAGTTAAACATCCTTCATATTTGCATTCATGATAAATATGACTTAAAGCCATGCTCAACTGGAAAATATTTCCCTGAAATTCCCTCAAAACCAGTAAAAAAAAAAAGAAGAGTTCCAGGAAAAAAAATGAATTTTCCATTTGAAGCTCGTTTTAGCTCTTTCACGAGCCTCGATTCAGTATACAAAAAAAAAAAAAAAAAAAACTCACCAGCTTGAAATTGCGGATCATGAGCTGCAGTGCATCGAAAGTAACTTGGGCCGGATGTGCAGTGTTCTGACTTAGCGCAGCTGACAAAACACAGCACTGCCTAGAATTGTGTTTTGGGTGCTTTTTATATCCTGAATCTTGCAACTTCAAAGTACAGTGTTCTTCCAGTAAATTGAGATTAAACACAGTATTCTGATACCATAATCAATGTTGTTCTGAATATTAAAAATGTTATTTCCTTAATTTATTACCATTGATGTTTTTCTGAAACAAGTTGAACATTATGTTATATGAGCATTTGCATAGAAGCTACAGGAGAGGTAAATGATAAAGTATGACAAGTTTATACCAGTGATGGGCAGGCACATCAGAAGGTATGATTTACTTCCTCGAGATTCGAGATTTGCCAGTGAATTATTCATACGTCAAACCATATTTGGGGGAATATATATATATATATATGGAGTCCTCCCGGTCTCCACGCATGCGCATACAATAGCGTCAGCACAGCTCATACCATAGCGTCACCTCCAACCCGGAGGCTCCAGCCCGGCCACTCCAAAATATGGAGATTTATATGGTGGTAATTGGTTAAATATCAAAATAGAGCCGCATATCTGGATTTCGTGATTATTTGCACTCATCAGGAAAGCACACTGTTCTAAAATCGAACCAATGACCCCCACTCTGTCGATTAAATGGAAATGGTACTGTGTGTGTGTGTGTGTGTGTGTGTGTGTGTGTGTGTGTGTGTGTGTGTGTGTGTGTATACAGTTCATCAAATTTCTGCCCTGCTCGAGCTGCCCCGGTCAATATATACATATACAGTTGTGGCCAAAAATATTGGCACCCTTGCACTTTTTTCAAATAACTCTCAATTTTTCGAAACAACAACAACAACAACATGCATTTTAAAGGCCATTTTCCCTACTAGAGCGGGGGTTAGCCTTGCGGTCCCCATGACAATCTTCTCTATTTTGCCCTATTTTCTGCATCTCTCCTTGTTAACCCCCTTGCCCGCATTTCTTCTTCCACCATCTTTAGCCAAGTCTTTCTCGGTCTTCCCCGTCCTCTACTTCCTTCTACATTCATTTCCATCACTCTTCTCAACCAGTCACTTTCATCCTTCCTCAACACATGACCAAACCATCTCAACCTGTTCCTCTTCACAGCATCAATCACAGGCTCTATTCCCATCATCTTTCGCAATTCATCATTTGTCTTCCTCTCTCTCAACGATACTCCGCACATCCGTCGAACCATTCGCATTTCCACCCTTTCCAACCTTCGTTGCTGCTCTACGTTCATTACACATGTCTCGCTCCCATAAATCATAACACTTCTCACACATGCAGCATACACATTTCCCTTTAGCTTCAACGACACTCCCCTCATCATCAGCATGCCACTCAGTTCCCGAAACTTCTTCCATGTACATCTCACTCGAGCAACCGTTGCCGAGTCTGATCCACCTTCTCCATTCAGCATGTCTCCGAGGTAGCAAAATGTTTTCACACCTTCCAGCTTCATGCCATCTCCAAGATCCAACTCAACATTTCCTCCATCTGCAGCTCACTCTGTGCACACCTTACATTTGAATGTAGCTGCCACACTGGTTCATGACCCTCTCAGACCACTACATTTTTGATGAACCCACTCAGCGCACATTGTACATTGAATGGAGTTCACTCCGACACCCTTCCTACACACAGCACGTGGCCACTTCCCAGTACTTTCCACCTCACCACATGCTTTAACACTTGCCATCACCTTCGTCTTTCCGATATTCACCTTCAGACCTTTTGTCTCCACACCTTCCTTATACTTGTTCATCTTTTCCTTCAGTCCATCCATACTTTCCGCAATCAACACCAGATCATCTGCATACAACAACTCCCACGGTAAACCCTCCTTTACGTTCTGAGCCAGCACCTCCATCACAGCTACAAATAGTAGTGGACTTAGTACCGACCCCTGATGCACTCCCACCTTCACCTCAAACTCACCACTGTTCCCGTCCTTCGTCCTTACAGCTGTGCGTGCTCTTTTGTACATTGCCATCACGACTCTGATCAACCATTCCTCCACTCCTAACTTCCTCAATGCCCATGTCAATACTTTGCGTGGAACCCTATCGAATGCTTTCTCCAGATTAACAAACCCAAGAAACAACTTCTTCCTCTTCTCCATGTACTTCTCCTGCAACTGCCTCACAATGATCAGCGCGTCTGTCGTTCCTCTTCCTGGCATAAATCCAAACTGCATTTCGTCGATCTTCACTTTCTTCCTTATCCTCCTCTCCAACACCCTTTCCAATACCTTCATTCCATGCTCCAATAACTTTATCGCTCAGTACGAGCCACACTCCAGAGGGTCACCTTTCCCCTTGTATAGAGGGACGAGGGTACTCAGTTCCCAAGCCACTGGAATGCGGCCTTCTTTCACCACCAGATTACAGATCTCTTTCATTCTCTTCACACCCCAACTTCCCGCTGCCTTCAACATATCTCCCACAACTCCCATCGGCCCTCCCGCTTTTCTACCCTTCATTGCTTTTATCACTTCCTCAACTTCCTTCTCAGTTATCTTCTCTGCCGGTCCTAAAACTGGGTTACTCTCGATGTTGCCATCCCATTCATTCTCTGTATTCAACAGCATTTCCATATATCTTTTCCATCTTCCTTTAATTCCATCTGGGTCGACAACGATTTGTCCCACTTCATCCTTCAAGCAACTCACCCCCATCACATCACACTTCTCTTTCGCTATCTGCTTTGCAATCCTGAATACTGCTTTCTGACCCTCTTCCGAATCCAAGCGTTCTCCGAACATTTTCCTCCATGCCTCCTGCGCTTTGTACCTCTTTCTTTGCAGTCTTCCTGGCTGCCTTATAACTTTCATGCTCTGCTGTTTCTGCTCCCGTACCCTTCGCCTTCTGCCACTCCTTGAACTTCTTCCTCTTCTCGTCAATCCTCTTTCCAACTTCATCATCCCACCACCATGTTTCCGAGTGCCTCGGTTGTCCTTTTGTCCATCCACATACCTCACCAACGGCTCCCAACAGACTAGCTTTCATGGACATCCAACCACTTTCAAGCTCAACCACATCATCCTCGACCCTACTCAGCCTCTCTTTTAATGCCTCCCTTACTGTCACCTCTTTCAACCTCCACACCTTCATTCTCGGTTGGTACATCACCCGCCGAGCTCTCCTCGCACCCTTCACCCTTATGTCGCAGACAACCAAGTGGTGCTGTGAAACAGCCTCCTCCCCCGGGTTCACCTTTGTGTCCCGGAGGTGCCCCCTATCTCGCCTACGCACCATCAGGTAGTCAACGGTTGTCGTCGACCCACCTGATGTGTATGTAGCAAGCTTATTATCCTCTTTCTGGAACTGAGTATTACAAATCAACAAATCAGCTCCATCAGCAAACTCCAAAATCCTTTCACCTTCTCCATTTCTCACACCATATCCGTAACCCCCATGAACTCCGTCAAAACCATCCATACTCCTTCCCACATGTCCATTTAGGTCTCCTCCTACCACAACAACTTCCTCATCTTTCACAATTTTCAACCTCAATTTTCCGAAAAATATGTTGAAATTGACAAAAGTATTTGGTCTCTACAATTCTTTATTTCACTGTTAATATTATAGTGGGGCAACTTAGCATAACAATTGTGCATTTTGTGAGGAAAGCACCAAATTTGGCACACTAGTAGACTATCATATTATGAACAGATCTGGATATTGGGCCATCTCAGATTCAGAGTTTGATTTTTGCAAGATTTCGATTCGATTGGGATCGAAGAGAACACCTTCTTCGCCTTCTGTACAGTGAAGTTGCCAGCCCTGAATTCTCTGGCTACATCTGGGTGCTTCATTGGGAGTGCAACCATGTCCCTCAGGTGAACAGGGACCCACCTGGCATAGTGTGTGTGGTCTAAGGCATGGAACCATGGGACCAGTTCTGTCAGGGCATCAATGTACATCGTGAATGAAGCCTGCCACAGAGAACGCACGTAGACCAGTACTAACATCTCTAGTTCCAGCACAGTTGCCCAGTACTGAAAGTTGGGAATGTCTTCTCCTCTCTGGTGACACCAGTCTTCGAACTCAGGCAGGTCTTCTGCATCATCAGCATATGTCATACAGTGGCGTTCATACGCAAGGTGTTGCAGGATGTGCAGTGCCGCTGCAGTGATTTTATGAGCTCTTCTTGTGCCGGTGACGTGGGCAGCTCACAGGAAGGAGTCGGCCGTCCCTGGCGTTGCAATCTCAGCTTGCAAATCTGCAAATCTTGCAAAAATCAAATCTCTGAATCTGAGGTGGCCCAATATCCAGATCTTTTCATAATATGATAGTCTCCTAGTGTGCCAAATTTGGTGCTTTCCTCACAAAATGCACAATTGTTATGCTATATTTAGCTTAGCTGCAGGACTATTACAGAACCTTTGTTTTTGATTCAGAACTTAATATATTGTTGCGGTTTTGAGTTTTGTATAATAAAGGTTAAATTTCCCCCTCATAGTTAGTCACACAAACAAAATGTAGCCTCGCGATAGTGCAGTTATCTCTTAGCATTTGTGAGCATAGTGCTTTTCCTGTGTTAGTTTTGCGTTGAGTAGAGTAAGGAGAGTAGGTCCTTCTCATACTTCCATTGCCTTATCCCGCCTCCATTGCCTTATGCCTCTTGTGCCTCTTTGTGCTGCCTTTGGCTTTTTGGCGCGAATTAACACGAGGCTGGCCTGGAGGGTCGGGTCGGGAACGAATGAGGGCGGCGAAGAAGCTGACGGTAAGCGCGAGCCGCCAATCAGGGCTCACAGGGTGTGGCTGCAGCACTGCGTCACAAGGCGTGGTTGGAACGTTCGAGAAGGCTCAGGGCATGGCAGATATAAGCCGTTGCGCAAAGCCACCAGGAGCAGTAAGTGGAGTCGAGCAGAGCAGTTGGCGGTGAGATGGCATTGAGTGAGGAGTTGAAGGAGCACGGTCAGCAGTAGAGTTTGAAAGATACGAGATCGGAGAAAGACGCGCATGAACCAAGTTACGCGCTCATATTAAAGTGACGCTTGGTTGAGCTTAAAGCTGAGCCTCTGTTGCATTGGGTTACGCGAGTGATAGCGTGCTGGTTACTAAACACGCTGTGGAACCGCCAGCCGTGCCGAGAGACACGTGCATTCCTTCCCGCCTTCCTGCCTCATCATCTGCCCTTTGTTCGAGAGACGCGCTACCAGGATCCTTCCACCGCCTGCTTGACATCATCATGGGACGCGCTGGGACCGAGGAGAGCTGGACGAGGCCGTTCCTGGACGACAAAGTCGGCGCGTTTGGCCTGAACATCATCCTGCCTGCAATTCCCTGTGTGAGTGTGAATGGGCCTGAGTCTGGGTTTAAGAATAAGACTGCTTAAGTTCTGCTATGTGTCTCTGCTTCTACCGATCATTGTACATAATATTGGGAATAATAATTAAACCTGTGTTCTTCCTTCCATTCGATTGTTCTTGTGTTTTCCCTCATTGACTAAGCGTGGTACGAATAGAACCGCTCTAATCGGGGTCCAATATCAATGGTGACTGCACGGACCACGTGGTACGCAATCCGCTCGGTGTACTCAAATTACACGTGGCTCGTGCGAGGCTTGGTTCCCCGCTATGTGGCGGCACAGGTATTTAGGTATGAGCGAGACTTGGTCCCTAAACCCTACCTTGCGTTTGCCCGGAAGAGGCGTTTCAAGTCTCTCGGTTACGCCAGGCCCAGAAAGAAGAAGGGGCTTAATCCCCCCCCCCCCCCTGGTAATGGTAAGAAGGGCAGCGGAAAACTGTAACATTTGGTGTCAGGAGTGGGATTTGACCGGGAGTGCGCTTCACGTACTCAGAAATTACGAGCGACCGAAATTTAGTTTTTTAATTCAAAATTTTATATTCGTACCACGGCTAGCCAAGACGTTCGAATGCCGGTGGGGGTTGATAGTTGATAGGGAAGAATTAATGACCCAGGACACACAGGAAGAGTTGGTAGAAGAGGAGGAAATTGACGAGGGGCCGGCAGCAGGGGTATAAAATGGTGGCGCCTCGCACGTGGCGGCAGAAGCCGGGCCAGCTGTGCATGTTGGGATTAGCCTCGAAGTACTTTTAGCTCAAATACAGGCATCCCTAAGACTGGAGGCGGATCGATTGGAAAACAAGCGTTACGCCTAGGTCCCCCATCGGGGAAGTGATGTGAGTTGACAAAGTGGAACACGCAGAAAACATGCTATGATATGATATTTCGCTCACAAGGGTCAGACATACATGGAGGCGGCCATCTTGGATTTTGACGTGGTGACCCAATTTTCAATAGCGTTATTCCTTATGCCTAGATACACCCACACACCAGAAGGTACTTCGCTTATTTTTCAAGATATTTCGCTCACAAGGTTCAGACATATATATGGTGGCGGCCGTCCTGGATTTTGACGTGGCGACCCACTTTACAATAGCGGTCTTCCTTATGCCGAGATACACCCACACACCAAATTAGAAGTTGGTACTTCGCTTATCTTTCAAGATATTCTTCTCACAAGATTCAGACATACATGGCGGCGGCCATCTTGGATTTTGACGTGGCGACCCAATTTTAAACAGCGTTCTTCCGTGTGCCTAGATACACCCACACACCAGATTAGAAGTTGGTACTTCGCTTATTTTTCGAGATATTTCTCTCACAAGGTTCAGACACATATATGGTGGCGGCCATCTTGGATTTTGACGTGGCGACCCAATTTTCAAAAGCGTTCTTTCTTATCGCGAGATACACCCACACACCAAATTAGAAGTTGGTACTTCGCTTATTTTTCAAGATATTCATCTCACAAGGTTCGGACATACATGGCGGTGGCCATCTTGGATTTTGACATGGCGACCCAATTTTCAAGAGCGTTCTTCCTTATGCCTAGATACACCCACACACCAGATTAGAAGTTGGTACTTCGCTTATTTTTCAAGATATTTTGCTCACAAGGTTCAGACATATATATATGGTGGCGGCCATCTTGGATTTTGACGTGGCGACCCAATTTTCAAGAGCCTTCTTCCTTATGGCGAGATACACCCACACACCAAATTAGAAGTTGGTACTTTGCTTATTTTTCAAGATATTCATCTCACAAGGTTCGGACATACATCACGGTGGCCATCTTGGATTTTGACGTGGCGACCCAATTTTCAATGGCGTTCTTCCTTATGCCTAGATACACCCACACACCAGATTAGAAGTTGGTACTTCGCTTATTTTTCAAGATATGCAGGTTACAAGTTTCAGACATACATGGCAACAGACATACATGGCGGCGGCCATCTTGGATTTTGACGTGGCGACCCAATTTTAAACAGCGTTCTTGCTTGTGCCTAGATACACCCACACACCAGATTAGAAGTTGGTACTTCGCTTATTTTTCAAGATATGCAGGTTACAAGGTTCAGACATACATGGCATCAGACATACATGGCGGCGGCAATTTTGGATTTTGACGTGGGTTGCACCCACACACCAAATTCGAATGCGGTCCTTCGCTTACGCACGCACGCCCGCACGCACACACGCCCGCACGCACGCATGGATGGACGGACGGACGGACGGACACACGGACGGAGGGGAAAGCCATAGTCCCCCTTTCGCTCCGCTGAGCGACGGGGGACAACAAAATGGGTGGCCAATTGAAAGAAATGGGAGACAAATCCACCCGGGAATTGGAAGAGGTGAAAAAGGGGTTGGAAAACAAAATGGACATCCAAAAGAATAAATTTGAAAAATGAGGGTGGCGTCGAAGAGGGATATGAAAAAAGCGGGGAAGGAAATTAGGCGCAGGCTGAGCGAAGAGGTCGCATTGGGACGCAATGGGGTGACACGGTGTGAGGAACGCGTGGAGAGCGAGTTTGGGCAGAGCACAGCCAAATTGACCGGGAGTATAGAAATCGCGACGTGGGGTGTAAAAGAGCCGACGGCCACCGAACTGGACGAAAACATTTTATGCGCGCCGGCGGTCGTCGAAGAAATAATGGAAATTGCAGAAACAATTGGGGCCGAAGAGACGGCAGAATCAGGAATTAAATCATGGGAAAAGGTAATGGGATGCACACAAAGTCTGTATTTGCATCGCGATGTCGTGCTTGCTAACAAAATGGAAAATTTACAGGTGCTGGCAGAAAAAGAGGTCCCCAAGGTGAGTAGAATTAATGGCGCGAATGTGTTTGGCGTGAATGGGGGTTTGGCGCGCTTGGGAGAGAAACGAAACCCGTGCGGTCGTGGAAGGTCCATTGTGTGGTGTACGAGGGCGACTGGCGTGCGGGTGAGAGAAAAGTGTGCACCAGAGCACGAGTGTGAGCGAGAAAAGTGTATGACGGAATGTGTGCGGGGAGAGTGTGTTACAGAGCGTGTGCAGGAGTGCACACCAGAGCGTGTTGCAGAATGTGTGCAGGAGTGCACACCCAGGGGTGTTACAGAGTGTGTAATGGAGTTTGTGAACGGCGTGAGTGCGCGTAGGTGTGCAGGTGCGAGTACGGTGTGCGAGGGAGAATGCACACCAGAGAGTGTGCAAGGAGAGTGTACGGTAACAGAATGTATGGAAGGCGTGAGGACGCCTAGGTGTGTGAGTGCGGGGTGGGTCGCGAGTGGTGAGAACGCGGCTCAAGCATCAACACCGACCAGGGTAGCGTTTAGCGTGACGGATAGCCGACGTGAGCCCTCGGTGAGTTGTGAGCAGCGGGGACCGGCGGGGATCGATGCCACAGCCGTGTCACAAGGACCGACGTGCACGAGCGTGTTGCAGAACCCCGCCCTGTTCGTGCCGGACCCCGCCCTGTATGGTTGGTGCCGCGCCATGGCGGCAAAGGCAATCGGCGAGGTTCAAGGGGAGGTAGGAGATTTCGGAGCCGCGCACTTTTGCGGGTGCGGTGCTCCAACCGTGGGCGGTTGGGCCATCGTGCGTGGGACCGCGTGGCCCCGCGCAGAGATGGGCCCCTGCACTTCGGCCCATCCATGCCTCCTCCCCTGGATCGAAAATTCCGGACGGACTCAACTTACAGGAGACAAACCAACCACATGGATCGCTCGGCCTTTCGAAGCCGAGCTGTGACGATGTATTTCCACATGGAGAGGCTCAAGTGCAGTGGACTGATGAGGATAGTGTACCCTATGTGGGGGGATGGAAGTTTCGCCATTCCTCACACGGTTCAGGGCCCATGAGCATTAGATTAGGGGGGTGGCAGTGATAGGCACATGGGGGGCCAGCGATAGGCACATGGGGGGCCAGCGATGGTTACCTCCATGGGGCACCGAAGCTAGCCGAGGGAGGGCTCGGATAATTGTTAGGGACCTAGCTGACTGTAGAAGACATGAGATTTAAGTAGTGACATTGTACTGTAATGGGGACGTAGGTAGATTAGGTGGTTGATAATGATGAAGGGAGTGCTTAGTTTAATGGGAAGACGGGGAAAGCACGAGTTTAGGGGAAAAGCAGATAGATAGATGATGCTGTGTGTTTGAGGAATTGTGTAGTAGTGTTTGAGGGATTGTGCATGGAAACAGGTGTGTGAGCACAAAAGGGATGTGAGTTAATTGGTGTGCGAATAAATGGTGTGGAATGCTTGGTGTGAAATAAGAGGTGTGGAATGCATGGTGCAAAGGAGTGAATGGAGGGAGATGGACCCATTCACGAATGCCCGTGGTGGGTAGTGTAAAGTCAGGTAGTGGGTTTAGATAAATTGTTTCGATATTGACACCTGTGGTGCAGGTAGTGGCAAAGTAGTGCTTTGGTTGGGTGCGTGAGTCAGTGAATGGCTGGGCGTGTGGTTTAATTGGTGCGTATGGTTATTGGGGCACTCCGCCACTGGTACTTTGTCAGCCAGGTGAGGCCGCATGTAGGCTCTGGGAGCCAGTTAGAGTAGTTGTGAGTTGAGTGGGGCCCGAGGATCCAAAGGAAGGACCCCGGTTGCCCAATGCCAAGGTGGGAATCAGGGGGTAAAGAGCCAGGAGGGGCCTTCCCCCAGTTTATGTAGTCGCAGGAGCAGGTAAGCTCGGGTGGCAACTTCAGTGGTGGAGGTGCGCAGGTAGTTGGACCTGCTAGTGGAGCCACATGACCCAGCCCCGAAATTGTGCAAGGGCACAGTATGAAAATTTGTGGGAGTGAGACCCAAATTCGGATGGCATCACAGAGTGGGCAATGGGAATTCGGTTTTTAGAACCACATAGTTTAAAGATGGCCGATTTGCAGGGTACGACCCCGGGTAGTTTAAGAGTTAATGTCAGTTAGTGTAGTGAGAAATTGAGAAATTCCCTTCGCGCCATCCACAGCCATTCACCAAGGAGGACGAAGCTCCACACCAGGACCAAGTGAACTGTTTGAGTTTAAGACGCATCATGACGTAATGAGACATTGTGGTTGTTCCATTCCTTCCTTCCCGGGAGGGATTGGGAGACGAATTTGGATTAGAGGGGGATATGGGAGACAAGACGTAGAGACGAATTTGTAAATACAAGGAAGGGCTAGGGTCGTGTAAGCCGACGTTGGGGGGTACGGACGGTTAGGGACGAGCTTGCTCTGCTCGCTCTTCCACGCCCCTCATGCTGCATTACCTTGTTTTGCTGTGTACCTTTGTGCCCTTTCCGCTTTGCTGGTCGTGCTTTGTCTCCTCCCCCACACCAGGACCATTTTGGAGGTGGAACTGTGCAGCACCATCGACCTGTGCAGCACCCCTGCTGCACTTTGCTACATCTGTGCAGCCGAACTGTGCAGCACTTGGCTGCCATATCCATTTGTTATAACTTTGCTGCACCTGTGCAGCACTTTGCTGCCACAAACACTTTGCTGCACATTCGTACACTTATGGACCACAGGTTTTGTGGCCTTACACCTCTACTGTACAGCACCTTGCTGCAAATTCACCTTGCATCTTCGGACCACTTGTTTTGAGTGGCATGAATGTCACGCAGTCGGACCACATAGGGTTGGCCCTGCTTGACAAAGAAATACAATAAACACAGTTTTTGTGTATTTTTATTATGGTGTACTAGGGACGAGAAGAGTTGTAAGTTTAATTAGCCCTGAAGAGCAGGAATGGCCTGTATGCTGGTCCGGGGGCTAGCCGGTTTGATATATGCACACAGAAGATGCAAGAAGCAAGATGCAAGAAGCAAGCAGCAAATGTGATGATGATGAGTGTGTTTTGTGTTTTGCTGTGCTTTCTCTCCCCTTCAATCTTCTCTCCAAAAAGGACAGGTCCTGGGTCATAGAACTGTAAATAAGAGTAAGTTTCTGTGCTTGTATACAAAATGCTGCCCACCGGCTATATGTTTAGTTTGACAAATTCCGGATTCGGTTAATTGTGGGCGTGATTCTGTTAGAGTAGCTACTCAACGCAATAGTGGGAACATATTTAGTGTTTTAAAACTGTCGCACCCATGGGTTAGAGTAAATGTTAGAGGGAACCACATCTATATGTCACATGTAAAAGTAAAAGTTAATTTCCAGATCTTTCTCAAAACCGGTCGTTCCAATTTTGTTAGGTTCGACTCGGGGACGAGTCTGACGAGGGAGAGGGGTGGTGTTGCGGTTTTGAGTTTTGTATAATAAAGGTTAAATTTCCCCCTCATAGTTAGTCACACAAACAACATGTAGCCTCGCGATAGTGCAGTTATCTCTTAGTATTTGTGAGTCTTTTCACAAATGTAGCCTTTTCCTGTGTTAGTTTTGCATTGAGTAGAGTAAGGAGAGTAGGTCCTTCTCATACCTCCATTGCCTTATCCCGCCTCCATTGCCTTATGCTTTTTCCTGTGTTAGTTTTGCGTTGAGTAGAGTAAGGAGAGTAGGTCCTTCTCATACTTCCATTGCCTTATCCCACCTCCATTGCCTTATGCCTCTTGCGCCTCTTTGTGCTGTCTTTGGCTTTTTGGCACGAATTAACACGAGACCGGCCTGGAGGGTCGGGTCGGGACTGAGTGAGGGCGGCGAAGAAGCTGACGGTAAGCGCGAGCCGCCAATCAGGGCTCACAGGGTGTGGCTGCAGCACTGCATCACTGGGCGTGATTGGAACGTTCGAGAAGGCTCAGGGTGTGGCAGATATAAGCCGTTGCGCAAAGCCACCAGGAGCAGTAAGTGGAGTCGAGCAGAGCAGTTGGCGGTGAGTTGGCATTGAGTGAGGAGTTGAAGGAGGGCGGTCAGCAGTAGAGTTTGAAAGATACGAGATCGGAGAAAGACGCGCATGAACCAAGATACGCGCTCATATTAAAGTGACGCTCGGTTGAGCTTAAAGCCGAGCCTCTGTTGCATTGGGTTACGCGAGTGATAGCGTGCTGGTTACTAAACATGCTGTGGAACCGCCAGCCGCACCGAGAGACGCGTACATTCCTTCCCGCCTTCCTGCCTCATCATCTGCCCTTTGTTCGAGAGACGCGCTATGAGCATCCTTCCACCACCTGCTTGCCAGCATCGCGGGACGTGCTGGGACCGAGGAGAGCCGGACGGGGCTGTTCCTGGATGACCAAGCCGGCGCGTTTGGCCTGAACATCATCCTGCCTGAAATTCCCTGTGTGAGTGTGACCGGGCCCGAGTCTGGGTTTAAGAATAAGACTGCTTAAGTTCTGCTCTGTGTCTCTGCTTCTACCGATCATTGTACATAATATTGGGAATAATAATTAAACCTGTGTTCTTCCTTCCATTCGATTGTTCTTGTGTTTTCCCTCATTGACTAAGCGTGGTGCGAATAGAACCGCTCTAATCGGGGTCCAATATCAACGGTGACTGACTGCACGGACCACGTGGTACGCAATTCGCTCAGTGTACTCAAATTACACGTGGCTCGTGCGAGTCTTGGTTCCCCGCTTCCGTGGCGGCGCAGGTATTTAGGTACGAGCGAGACTTGGTCCCGAAACCCTACCTTGCGTTTGCCCGGAAGAGGCGTTTCAAGTCTCTCGGTTACGCCAGGCCCAGAAAGAACAAGGGGCTTAATCCCCCCCTGGTAAGGGTAAGAAGGGCGGCAGAAAACCGTAACAATATCCTTTTAAATCAGAAAATAAAGAGAAATGGCATTGACAAAATTATTGACACCCTCGACTTAATATTTGGTATCACAGACTTTGGACAAAACAACTGCAGTCAAGCGCTTCCTATAGCCATGAATGAGATTCCTACACCTCTCTACTGGCAGTTTGGCCCACTCTTCTTGTGCAAACTGCTCCAGTTCTCCCATATTTGAAGGGTGCCTTCTCCCAACTGCTGTTTTCAGATCTCCCCACAGGTGCTTAATGGAATTTAGATCTGGACTCATTTCTGGCCACTTCAGAACAGTTCAGCGTTTTGTCTTGAACTATTCCTGTGTGCTTTTTGAAGTGTATTTGGGGTCATTGTCCTGCTGCAAGACCCATGACCTTCGACGAAGACCCAGCTTTCTGACACTGAGTTGAACATTGCGCTCCAGAATGCCTTGTTAATCTCCTGATTTCATGATGCCATGCACACATTCAAAGTGCCCAGTGCCACATGCAGCACAGCAACCTCAAAACATCACTGAACCTCCTCCATACTTGGCTGTAGGGAGGGTGTTCTTTTCTTTGAAGGCTTCATTTTGTTTTCTGTAAACATAGAGATGATGTGCTTTACCAAAAAATCTCTAATTTGGTCTCATCTGTCCACAGGACATTCTCCCAGAAGAATTTAGGCTTGTTCAGGTGTGTTTTGGAAAACTCCAGTTGGGCTTTCTCAGCAGTGGGGTCCTCCTTGGTCTCCCACCATAGAACCCCCTTTCATAGAGTTGGTGACGGATAGTGTGAGTTGAAACTTGTCGTATATTGTGTCTGAAGGTGTTCTTGAATCTGTTTGACAGTTGATTGAGGTGCTTTCTCCACCATTCGAACAATCCTTTGCTGCAATCTTCGATCAAGTTTTCTCTTGAGGCCACATCCAGGGAGGTTGGCTATAGCGCCATGGGCCTCAAACTTCCTGATAACATTACATATGGTAGACACAGGAACATCAAGGTCTCTGGGGATGAACTTGTATCCTTGAGATTGTCCATGCTTTGCAACAATCTTGTATCTGATCTCCTCAGACAATTCTCTGGTTATATTTCTTTTCTCCATGCTCATTTCGGTACACACAGTGACACAAAACAGCAGAATGACTCCTTTTCTCTATTCAAACTGGTTGAATGAGTGATTTTTATATTTCAGGCACCTGCAACTCACCACAGGTGAATTCAATTCCAAAGTAAAGGAGAATCTCAATTCTGGTCTTCATCAATGATCTCCCTGACTCTTGAAAATCCTCTCTATCTCTTTGCTGATGACTCTACTCTCTGTCGCTCCATTCTTCATCCCTCAGATCGGCAGTCTGCAGCCTCCTCACTCTCTGCAGACCTGGACAAAATCACAGACTGGGCAAACAAGTGGAACATGTCTTTCAATCCTGACAAATCTCACACTCTTACGATGTCTCTCCAAAAAGACCGACTGGACAACCCTCCCATCCACTTTCTGAATAATCCTCTCCAAGAAGTTCTGTCACTCAAGCTTTTGGGTCTCACTATCTGCCATGATCTTTCCTGGGAAAACCACATTTCAAATCTGGCCTCCAAAGCCAGTCGCCGACTGGGCATCCTCCGTCGTGCAAAGTCCTTCCTTGGCACACCTGAGCTCCTCACCACATACAAGGCTTTCATCGACAGCTCAATGGAATACTGCTCTCCCCTCTGGGCTGGTGCTCCTGCCTCACACCTAGCTCGTCTTCACGCTGTTGAAATCAAAGCATTCAGAATCATTGGAATCTCCCGCGATGAAGCTAACTCCAAGGGCCTCTCACTCACTCACCGCAGGCAGGTTGGTGGTCTTTCCGTCTTCTACCGACTCCTCTCTGGCCTTGCCCCCCCAGCTCTCTCTCGGCTCTGTCCCGCAAATATTCCTACAGGTCGCACAAGATCTGCCTGCAACCCTCTTATGGTTAAACTGCCAAAATCAAGACTCTCTGCTCACCTTCACTCCTTCGTTCCTCTTTTCTCCCGCCTCTGGAACAAACTCCCTCACTCTCTTCAATCCCACTCCACCCTCCAGGTCTTTAAAACAGCTGTTCACCACCATCTCTTATCTTCCCCCATCCAAAACCATGATCTTTTCTACTCCCGCTAATTTCACCCCAATTCCACTTTTTTGAAATACCAACTTCTGTCCTGGAAGTCCTTGGTGTCCTTGTGTTTTATACTTCTCCCACCCCCCCCCTTCCCACGCCTCCTCCCCCCAAGCCCTCTCCCTCCCATACATCTCCCTGCTCTCAAATGTTGTGTTCTCTCAAGTGTTTGTGTGCTTCCCCTTCTCTCCCCATTTGTCTTCCGCTCCCTCTTTTTATATATTTTGTTTATCTGGTTGATTTCTTTGTGAAGTAAATGTCAGCTCTTTCACGAGCCTCGATTCAGTATACAAAAAAAAAAAAAAAAAAAAAATCACCTGCTTGAAATCTAATTATTTCTCACAACTTCTAAAAGGTGCCAATAATATTGTCTGGGCCATTTTAGGATTTCAGTGTAGAATAAGCTAAGATTTAGTAATTTTTCAGCTTTTTTTGTTTTGTTCCACTGCAAACCAAAGAAATACATGTGTGGATTCCAAAAGATTTTTTCATTTCAACAATTTTCTGGAAGAAATGGTGCATTATTTGAAATAAGTGCAAGGGTGCCAACATTTTTGGCCATGACTGTTATGGTATATATACTCGTGTGTGTGTGTATATATATATATATATATATATATATGTATATATATATATATATATATATATATATATATATATGTCAGGTCTCAGATTTGTTACTGCTTAATGCTCAATTATAAATGCCGGTTGACTGACGTATTACCACGTAAGCTATGTTATAAAATGCTGTTCTATAATGTTATTTCATGAGTTAATAAAATGTATTCGAACCTTAGGTAGGCTGCTTGAATCGTAGACATAAATCCTTTGATAAATTGCCAAAAACATTAACTGTTTTGTTTAATGACAGTGACGCCTGAGTTACAATGAGGTTTTTGCTTCGCTTTCATTTAAAATGAGGAAAGGCTCGCTTCAGTCGTGTTGGACAAATTGTATACGTGTGCACTTTCGAGGCTAGATAAGGCCGGTCGTAAAATCCCTATCATGATTCTCAGACGGCGCCTCGAGCCGCGGGCAGGAGAACGCTCACATGCGCGTGATTTTGCGTAACACTAGCAGAATGTTTAGGTTGCAGACATAAAACCTATCGTGAACCATATATATTTTGTATTAATCACAGCGACGCTTGACTCTGTATAAACATGCTCTGAATTACTCATTTTGAACAAACCCATATACTTTATGGGTTTGTCGAAGCCAAGAATGCACCCTCCCTTTAATGAGTTATATTTTCTGCCTCGTCGGAGTTTTGAAATCACATCTGGTCCGAATGATAAGGTGCGTGCTGCACTCCCCCGAATGACAGAGCGGATAACGGTGGGGGCTAGGAATGACGGGGAGGGACTCTCGCCAGTCGCTTTGTTCTCTCGGAGATTTTCTGATAATCGTATTCATATATAAATGAATGAGAATCAATGTGTTTTCAGGAAGGCTTGACTTGGCATGTTCTTGCTGTAGCTTGCTGTAGATGTCTGTCTCCTCCGGATCCGTATAAAGTGTTATTTTAATAAAGGTCTCGTCATTCTCAAGCCTGTTGGTGGAACTCTACTTCGATCAGAAAAGGTGGTTTCTGACATTTGGTGCCGTGACTCGGATTGCAGCAGACAGAGGACAGAGAGAGCGGACCCCGAGCGACAGAAGGAAGGCTGTCCGAACGCCGGGACGCCGGCACGTCGTACCTTCCTTCCTGGAGCGGGTTCAGCCCGTTCCTTTCTGCCTTCTGCTCTGCCTGCTCTCCGAACAGAAATTGTAAGTAAAGGCTCATTTAGGCCTCAGAATGACGTAGCTTTGTTAAAGCCAGGATAAACAAGTAAGGATACAAGTAAGGACTTAACAGTAAGCTTAAAGTTACAGTTAGCACCAGGAGGGGAAAATGAGGTCGGACAGCCATATAGGTTGAAACCAGGTGGCCAAGATTTTTCCAGGAAGGAACAGCCCAGAGACAAGATGGGGTATGCCATTGCATGCCAGGGAAGGAGGGCTGTGGTTAACTTAGACGGCCAAAGGGACATGGCCAGGAAGGGTGAAATGCGTAGGTACCAGGTAGGTTTGACAAGAAGGTAGTGACAACTACGAGGTCAAGCCAGGAAGCTCTAGACTAAGTTCTAGACAAGAGGTCCAGATAAAGCAGGCCAGGATCTGGTGGACAAGAGAAAATAAATAAGCTCACAGGAAATGGGCCAGGTGGCCACAGGGTGAGAAGGACAGGTTAGGTTTTGAAATATTGAAAATTGAAGCAGGAGCTGCATTGTAGGAATTTGAAGCTTCAGAGCCAAAGGAAGCAAGTTCAGGAAGCAAAGTTCAGGACAAAACAATTAAGGAGGTAGTTAAACAAGTAAAACAGCGAGTGATGCCGCTGGACCAGACACCAGACCAAGACCCCCCAACCCCCCAAGACCTGAGCTCAGTCCCGGGGCTCTAGGCAACACCCCCCACCCCCCCCAAGACCTGAGCTCAGTCCCAGGGCTCTAGGCAACACCCCAACACCCCGCCCTGCCTTCCCTTTTTTCACCTCAACCCACCCCCCGTCCAACCAGTCCCAAAAATCCTTTTCCTTGAATGAGAGACGTAACATGAATGAGCAAAGATTGTTTGGGAGTGGCTGGAGAAAGGCATGATTTGAGTCGATCTGAGTTTCGCGCTAAGAATGGGAGACTCACTCGTATATGAATGAGGAATGAATGTATATTGGGATGTTAATTGACGTGTGTGTCTGGCCAATGTGTTTGTCTGTGTGTCATGTGCAAAGCAGAGGGTTTCGGTGTGAAACTTTGTAAGCGATCTGCTCGACTTGGGGGAAATTCAGGCCGGGAATGTCCATTTTAACGTCTATCCGAGAGAACAGGCGAGGTCCTGAACTGAGTCCGGATTTTCATCTGTTTGGGAGTTGTTTGGGAAGCGAATTTATATAAATCGGGTCAGGAAAGCACCCGGAGTGCCCTTGTCGATCTACTGTTGATATGAAGCGGTTTCTTGGAGATGGTTGCAGAATTCGAATCAATATGTGTGTTTTACTTGAATTGAAGAGTTCATTCAATGGCAGATATTGTGTATTGTATGTGTGGGATGTATCGCTGAGGCAGCTCACCTTTGGAATTGGTGTCATATAGTGCATTTTGGATCAGAGAGGTCAAGCGTCGGAGATCCTGTTTTTTTGCGATGTAAACCCCGCCGCGAACGCGAATAGAGCGGCGTGCAGGGGGCGGCGTGGCGTCGTCGCGTTGAGATGGTTGTGCCAGGTCGATCGGCGATCTCTGAATTTAAATCGGATTTTTGTCATGTGTGTTGTGAAATTAAACGTCTATCCGAGAATCCTGGCAATGGTCGTTTAACTAAAGTGTGGTACAAACCTGTGTTTCCGCCGTGCGGCTCCGTGGAAGTTTGGGTAGAGGGATATTGGGTGTTCAGACAGGAGCCGAGCGAGCCGCGAGTCACGGGTGTGCTGTATGAGATTTGCTCAGAGTGCTGGCGATAACTCGCCCACTCTCAGAGGAGGATGTGTGCCCAAATGCATTGTGGGTCATTTCGACTTTGCTGGATGTCGGACGTTCATGTCAGACGAGCCATGTCGGAATAGTGGCCGGCTGCGACATATATGCCAGGCAATGTCACAGGACGAATACGTTATTTATAAGATGGATAGATGGATGGATTTATTTAAGATGGCTAAAATAAACGATTTCAAGACAGAGTAATTAATTTCCGGAGCCAAGTTCCAACAGGAAGTCTTGTTCATACAGTAAGGTACAGTGCGGAGTGGCGGCTGGAAGATGCATCGATGCATTTGTGTTGACCAATTCGAAGTTTGACCTTTTAAAGTTTAGTTGACCTTTGTTCGAGATATGCAAGGGAAAGGTCAGAGGTAATTCACTAACCTTGGAAGAACGACAGGCGGAGTCAGTCTACAGGGTGTTGCTTTAACGACAGGATATATAGGACTTAAATCTGGAGAATATCGGGACATTATATTGTGGGTAAAACCAAAATCATGTACATAATTAGTGGACAGAGAATATCGAGTTTTTTGTTGTTGTGGGAGCGTCAGGTACAGTACGCTTGGAATTTAATTTAACCGGGTCGAGTACAGTAACGTGTTCGATCGAGCTGTGGGGATTTGAGATGGATTTGAGTCACGTTAAATGGAGGACAGTTGGGAGGATGAAGAGATGCAAGTAACGTGGATTAAATTGTGGTATCACGAGTTGGGTGCCAGAGATATTGTGGTTATTATAACTCACTGATTATAGGGGGCGCCGGGCGCACCGAGTACAGATCGGGTTGCATGATGGAGCACGCATGCATGGATTTTGGCTTTGCGAGGCTCCGGATAGAAATTGGCATTTCGATGCTGTGGATTATATTGTGCCTGCCCGGAAAGGGGATGTCCTGTGCTGGGGCTGGCGACATGCCTCTGTTATTTGTCTGTCTGTCGGTCTGATTGTAAGTCTTTGGTACTGGGAGGGCTAATTGAGTGCTCAGGCGTCATTGTTCCATGGAGGCAGGAGCTGTGAGTCACAAAATGTAAATGTAACACAGAGAGATGAACAGGACAACAATGGAGTTTATATGGACGGGTTTGGGGCAACTGGGTGATGGGCAATAGTGTATGAGTGAGTAATTATGATCTGTTTAAGTGTAAGAGGCGGTGGAGAAGAAAGGGGTGATGAAAAGTTATTTGTTTAGTGTGAAGTAGGTTGGTTGCTTATTTGTCACAGTAAGATGAGAGTTGTGTTTTTAAGCTTGGTCTTTGAATGAATTGTTGCTTGGAATGTGTTGATTGGAAAAGTGATTTCTGATCGCTGATCCGATCTGGTTTTGAATTGTTGATTTAATTTTGAATTGATTGGAGGTAATAAGGATTTGTGTTGATTTCCTGATTTGAGTTGATCTGGAAACAAAGACAGATGGGATTAATGTGTATATCAGGAACATTTTGGAAAGGAAATATGGATATATGACATTACTAAAATATAACCAAGCAATTGAGAGTTCTTGGGTTAATGGGATATAAATAAATGCATCTACAAGTTGATGGTTTATAAAAAAATTTAGTTCTGGATGATACTTAAACGATGAACAATGTTGGCAATATACAAAGAATGTGACTTGTTTTTTGGGGGGAAAACATGTGGTTTAAAATTGGTTGGCTAAGTTTTAAAGATGGAGATGTTTCGCAGAACTCTTATGATTATTTACATGAGTGGTGGACTATTCCATGGCGAAGCATTTTCCAGTTTATTGAAAGTTGGATAAGAGGGAGTATCCAGGAAAAGATGTTCAAGTGAACTTGGTGCTGTGAAAAGAATGTCGAGTTAATGGAAGTGTTTTGTTCGATTAATTTTGTTCAATTTGTGTTCAAATGACCATCGATGTTGGGGGCAAAGTTATGGGTGAATTTGGTGAGTGGGTTTGGGGCAAACGAAGATTAATTTAGATTTATCATAGTTAAGTTCGAGGAAGTTGATTTGAAGCCAGAATTTTATTTGGATGCCAGAAAGGAGAAAGGAGATGCTGAAAGCCAGAAAGGAGATGCTGTTGTCTACTCTGAATGACAGGTGGCGGTATCCAGGGCGCTGAGGAGTTTGTTCACGTTGTAAAGTTTGTTTATTTAGTTCGTTTATTATAGAGAAGAGTGCTTTTGGGATTCCGGAGCCAGAGTGGATAATTTGAGAGTAGTAGGTGGTCCTTGTGGGCTTGGGAGTGAACTGATTTGGGTTTAATAGGCACAAGCTGGTCTAAACAGGGTGAGGAGGATGGTGTGATTGATGATGTCAAAGGAGGCGTTGAGGTGAGGAGAATGAAAATGTTGAGGTTGCCGGCATCAGAGGAGAGAAAAGGTCGCTGGTGATTTTGAGGAGAGCAGTTTCAGTACTGTGGCTGGAGCAGAATCCGGATTGGGATGTTTCATACAGGTTATTGGCAGAGTGGTGATGTTTGAGTTGAGTGGCCACAGCACGTTCCAAAACTTTTGACAGAAAGGGTAGATTGGAGATGGGTCTGAAGTTATTTAGGGTGTCAGGGTTTAGTCCAGGGTTTTTCCAAAATGGGGGTGAAGTTTCACGAGTTTTTGGGGAAATCGGTATGTGAAGCTGGATTAAGTTGGAACTGCTTGATGAGCCATGGAGATGGATTGGGTTTTGTTGTTGGTTGTCTGGGAGTTCGGTTGTTGCATTGCCAAAGGTTTCTGTGTGGTGGACACACTCGTTGGCTGTTGTCTTGTGTGACGTGCATGGAGATGTATGTGGCTGTGTGTGGCTGCCTGGAGGGGAAGGCGGCTACAGTGGTTGATATTGGTTGTGGGTTGTCCGGGGTGCTTCGATTTGCATAAAGGGTGAAGATTGGGATATTACATTATTTTAAGTAAGTATTGGCATGAGTAATTACATAAGTAATTATGAGTTATTATGAGTAATTAGTGGTATGAGTATTAGTTATGAGTAAGTGATTATTTTAGTAAACTTACATGTTTCGCTGTGTTGTGGATCTGGGGACAAGCTAGTTTGATGGGTACCCTGGGGTCTTCGGCGTGTCTATGTGTTTGGCTGTCTGTCACACCGGACTCTTGAATGGGTTTTCATGAGACGAATTTCAGACATAACAGTGAGAATCTATTTTGAGCGAATCACAGTGGGTGAGGAAAACATTGTGTGTGACCAGACACCAGAACTGACCAGAATTGAAATTGGAAGTAGACCAGGTTATTTCTATTATTTGTTTATTCGTGAAAATAAATAAATAATAGGGGGAGGTTAATGGAGGTTAATGGTGGTTTGTTTGTGTTAATTCTAGTTGAAACTCTCGCTGAAGTAATTTTCGTTTATTTTTATTTTTTGATTCGATTTGAGAGTTGAGATGATTGATTTTTATTAATTTTATAATTTTATTTTTATTGATGTTGGAAACAGGTAATGGGATGCTGAGAGAAGGATTGAATTTAATTTGAATTGGACTGGATTAAATGGGATTGAATTTAAAAATTGAATATTGGATAAAATTGGATCCACTTGAAAAAAAGTGGATTAGGAAATTGGAGAAAAGGTGTTCTATGAAACTATGAATTGAATGAATTGAATCTATGAATTGGAGACCTGTAGACCAGGCGCTCCCAGGAGATTTGTGGACCAGGTGTTCCACCAGAGGAAAAAGACCAGGTGTTCGTGGAGCACTTCACCTGCAAGAACGCCTTGGAACCAAGGTGGACGGGACCAGTCCAGGTGTTGCTGACTACACCAACGGCCGTCTTTTGCGAGGGCAAGACCTCGTGGATCCACGCCACGCACTGTAAGTTGGCCATACAAGCACCAGACACTACACCACAGCAACCACAGTAAGGATGGGCCTAATCATAGGTACGATACTATTGGTAGCGACAGCAGCTAGGGGAAACTCCGATTCCAATAGATGCGAAAACGAAACCCGACACCTCACCGTAACATGGGGACAAAGAGTATCACTACCATGTTTCGAACAGAAAGCCCTGCACACAAATTGGGTGAACATAAATTGGCTAGCACTGTCGGCAGGGCCTGGACGCGTTGGCATGGTACTACAAAAGCAACGAGAGTTCCGGGAAGACGGGCAAGCTAGAATTAAGACCTTGGCCCAACCAGGATACCAATGGGGAACCCCTGATTTTAAGCTACAAACACGCACACGCCTAGGGAAAGACATGACCATGCAGGTCCGGTGCAGCGTCTGGACCCCTGGCGCGGCCAGGGGCGAAACTAAATACACACCATGCATCGAATACATACTCACGCCACACCCCCAGAATAAGGCCCCAAAGAAGGGGGAAAACACATATTGGAAAGTGGCCAGGGAGGTGGCAACAATTCAAAATAGGACACACTGCTGGTCGTGCATGCACTTTCCCCAAGCAGGCACCACAGGAATACACATGATAGTGCTACCTCTGTCCCTCAATGACCTCTGCTCACAACCTATCGATTCCCCATGTTTAGTCACCACGCTGGAAAGAGAAGGGGTTGACAACGGCAAGAGTTGCAATCGACAATTTAATTATCGCCCGTCAATGATTGCCCATGTGGCCGAGAGGCCTGCCCCCGTCTGGGTCAAACCACAGAAAGGGACGGTCTGCCTCCAGGGTTCCGGCCACTTGCGTATGGGAGAATCAGAATGCGCCTACACTCTCCCCGGGAAGCTGGGACAAGGGAGCTCGGGGATTACACTACGAATAGTACTGCAAGATAAACACAACCACAACATAACGGCTATAACATTCTCTAGGGGGGTTAGTAGGATTAATGGGGTGGTAAGGGGAACCCAGTGCTTATCCACCCACCTGGTCCCACCCCATGGGACAATGTTTATATGCGGCGACAAGGCTTACCCCTATTTACCAAATAATTGGGGGGGCACATGTTATCTGGGTTCAGTCCTTCCTGACGTTGAGATACTGGATGAGCTAGACCCAAAGTCCTTGGACAGGCGTTATAAGAGGTCAGTCATGAACGAAGATGGAACCACTAAACTACACGGGAGCCTATGGGAAAAGGTGTTTGGTTTCTTCTTCCCAGGAGCGGGCACAGTCATGGATAGTTTCCGGATAGATAAATTGGCTTTGGCCCTAGAAAAGGTGGCAAACGACACCGCTACGGCTCATGACATACTATTGGATACGGTGATTCACATGCGTACAATGGTGATGCAGAATCGGGTGGCTTTGGACATGCTCTTGGCAGAGAAAGGAGGGGTATGCGGAATAATAGAGGGAAAATGTTGCACTTACATACCCGATCCATCTGAAGGAGTGTCAGCCGCAATAGTGAGACTAAGGGAAACTAGCCACGCCCTGACGATCGATCGGATCGCGCGCGAAAATTCTTATACATTTAGCTGGCTCACTGACTGGTTCCAGGGATGGACGGGCACCATAGTGAAGTGGTTATTGACCGCACTGGCTGTGATAATCGGGGTAGTAATTTGGGGGGCACTAATGAAATCTCTAGTCCTCCTCTGTATGAGAAAGTATTTTACAGGATGGAAATTGAAGAAGCCGCCGACAACGACTATGGTTCTGACCACAGAGGCCGTCGACCTGAACGGGTCCTTCAACAAGGCAGACGTGACCGGCGCTCCAGAAAATTGCATTGAATTTTGTAATGACTGTGATACTTGTGTTGATCCCATGTGGGAACTGGCTGCTGCCTGTAACGGTGTCTGTGATGACTGTGATACTTGTGCTATAAACCCCTTGCGTGTACTGGCTAACGCCTCTTATGTATTACAAGCTGACAGCTGCACGCCCCCTTCTGACCCAACTATGGATCTGATTGCGACGCTGGGTCTGGCGGTTGAGGGACCCGACGCGGATGTCCTAGACCCGCAAGCCGACCAGGCGCCCATGGGAGACTTTGACATAAAGGAAGTCCCTCTCTTTTCTTCAAATGTTTCGGATCTCTTTGATCCACATGTTGCGGATCTCTTTGCTTCAAGTGATTCGGATTCGGATTTTTACGCTCTGTACCCTGACCAGGAAATTGAGACACAAGATACTGACGACATTTTGTATTCCCCAGAACAGCAACACGTGAGGGACCTCATGGGCATGACCGTTGATTAACTTCGAAGATCTGCAAGGACTGCGTCTGCAAAGGGTGGGGGGAGCCAGTTCCGCAGGGGAAGTGATGCACCCTCTGGCGGAGCAGAACCTCATCTGGACCAGACGTCTTCGTTGTGGATCCGAAACGTTAATGAACTTTCATGTTTTGAGCCCTCAGGCTCCAAGCACGCACCACACGACACGTTCCCCAAATGCACGGGCGAGGCGCTATGGGCGCACGGTATGCCCTTGGGAGATACCCGCATTACACGATGGTCTTTCAATAAAGCCCGATGTGGCACGTTGTCTCTTGAGATACTTTGTCTCGACGAGACAAGAGGAAGGAATGTCAGGTCTCAGATTTGTTACTGCTTAATGCTCAATTATAAATGCCGGTTGACTGACGTATTACCACGTAAGCTATGTTATAAAATGCTGTTCTATAATGTTATTTCATGAGTTAATAAAATGTATTCGAACCTTAGGTAGGCTGCTTGAATCGTAGACATAAATCCTTTGATAAATTGCCAAAAACATTAACTGTTTTGTTTAATGACAGTGACGCCTGAGTTACAATGAGGTTTTTGCTTCGCTTTCATTTAAAATGAGGAAAGGCTCGCTTCAGTCGTGTTGGACAAATTGTATACGTGTGCACTTTCGAGGCTAGATAAGGCCGGTCGTAAAATCCCTATCATGATTCTCAGACGGCGCCTCGAGCCGCGGGCAGGAGAACGCTCACATGCGCGTGATTTTGCGTAACACTAGCAGAATGTTTAGGTTGCAGACATAAAACCTATCGTGAACCATATATATTTTGTATTAATCACAGCGACGCTTGACTCTGTATAAACATGCTCTGAATTACTCATTTTGAACAAACCCATATACTTTATGGGTTTGTCGAAGCCAAGAATGCACCCTCCCTTTAATGAGTTATATTTTCTGCCTCGTCGGAGTTTTGAAATCACATCTGGTCCGAATGATAAGGTGCGTGCTGCACTCCCCCGAATGACAGAGCGGATAACGGTGGGGGCTAGGAATGACGGGGAGGGACTCTCGCCAGTCGCTTTGTTCTCTCGGAGATTTTCTGATAATCGTATTCATATATAAATGAATGAGAATCAATGTGTTTTCAGGAAGGCTTGACTTGGCATGTTCTTGCTGTAGCTTGCTGTAGATGTCTGTCTCCTCCGGATCCGTATAAAGTGTTATTTTAATAAAGGTCTCGTCATTCTCAAGCCTGTTGGTGGAACTCTACTTCGATCAGAAAAGGTGGTTTCTGACATATATATATATATATGTATATATATACATATATATATATATATATATATATATATATATATATATATATATATATATATATATATATGTATATATATATATATATATATATATATATATATATATATATATATATATATATATATATATATATATATACATTGTAATATATTGTCGCGTAACCGTGGTTAACACCACAGTTACGGATGACCGATTTGCGAGACTTTAACTCCCGAGGCGAACACTCAATGGCGGACTCAAGTTCAACACCAACGCGCGGAATGGCGGGACGCAGCGAAGGCTCCGCAACCTTATCTATTAAAATCAAACACCCAGGAAAACTGCGTTCAAATATATACAGAAAATAATATAAGGGTTTATTAGGAAAAGTAAAGCCAGTGAAAAAGCCCGCCGGTAAATCTAATAACTCTAATCGGGACGTCCCCACACGACAGACAGCAAACACAAACGAGGGAGATTAATTACGAAAATAACACGTCTTGTAAAATGTACACAAGGAGCTCGGCTTATCTGTCTTTGTCGTCTTGTATTGTTTGCCGTCCACCCCGGCACCGCTCGGCCCCGATGCACCCACGAGGCCTCGCTCCACCAGGCTCCGATCCTCTCGCCGCCCACCAGGTCCGTGCACCACGCTCCAAAGCACCCCACGCAAGCCAGCAGCTTCACACGAGGTCGATCCCCACACAAAGCACGAAGACAGGACCGGAGAGAACGCAGGTGTGACTGCACGTCTCGTCCTTCCAACTCGCTTCTCAATTGCTCACTGCCAAGCTCGAACTCGACTGCGACTGGAATGGCGTGTCCTCTCCAACTCTCCACCACCGCTCAACTCTCTGGTGCCTGCCTGCGTCTGCCACGAACTCAACTCAACTCTCGCGAACTGGCGAACTCACTCTGGACTCAACTCAACTCCGCGAACTCCTGAAATGGCGTCCGACCGTCGCCTATATTGGTGGCCGATGACGTCACATTGGCGCACTCCTCAGCCAATCAAAGCCTCCCGCGACTCCTGACATCTCCCCCCTCCGCCACCCTGCGGTCCCGGCATAACACGTGCCGGCCAGGTTTGTAGGCCTTGGAGGTGTACACGGTGGCGGCCACTTGTGGCGGTGTTTTTGACCTGGTTTCCTGTCAATTTAATACGAAGTCCTTGTCAGGGAAAGGGAATTATTTAATGTTGCGCTAAGGACCTAACTAATGTTTATGTGGTTTGCAGTGCCATAAAGGACAAAGGTTTGATTACTAGGTGATACTCACAGGGGCGTTACCTTTAATCCCTCACTATTTAACACTCGAATCTCCAGGTAGATCCACACTCATACATCTTACCCCGACAACCGCCTGAACATCAATAACTTATTACATGTAGAGTCCCTGTCACGACAGCCGAATACCTACCTATTCAGATCTACCTAGCTCTAGATGTTGCATTACCAAATTCATAACACAGCCCCCCCCCTGGAACCGTAGCTCCTGCAAGGTTCACCGCAGGGCTACCATTCCAGCCTTAACACTTACTGTCACACACTTAATTAACCTATGAAATAAATCAGGAAGGGCTGTGGGAAGTGAGTCGGACTACCTACCTACACTTCCTTAACATGCTGAACCCCTTAACCATCATGCAAGTATGTACATCTTCTTCGTTGTTCCTGTGGAGGGAGGAAACAACAACACACAACACTAACTTAACCACAAAACTTAACCATCTTTCCAAAACTCTAAACTCTAACCTTTGTACATACCCCGGTCTACAGACCGCGTCCCCCGGTGGATGCCACAAGACACAACCTTACCTGCGGGGCCATCCCCAATGCATCCCCCTAAATTTCCACGGGCCCTGTCCAGATGTTACAGGTGAGTGACACGGCTCGGTGGATTTCGCCCACATTCATGCTACACAGACCCCTTAACCACTCATTCTCATTCCATAGGTCATCAAGGCATTTCAAAAAAATCAACAAAGTACTTATTTCAATACACCCCCCTGCAGGACCATGGCATTGATGTCATTCACGTGTGTGTGCATTCCTCAACTAGGCAGCGGGGAGGTACCGCACAAAAAGATGGTGGGGGGCACATCAGGCTGTGGTGCCCGCAGTCCCAAAAACAAGTCAACCGACTTACAAGTTCATTGCCCCCCCCCTTTACCTCTTGGCCCCATGACAGCCCAACAGCCCCTTTCCGCCGTTACCTCGCCGGTGAGGGTCTCCACACACACCAGGCTCCTTTGCCTCCTGCTTTCGCGCAGCAACACGGGTCACCGGGGGACTTCCTCACCCCGCGGCGCCCAACCAGACCCTCCACCGACGAGCTCCAATTTCCAGTTACCACCGGCTGCCAGGGGTAATTGCCGCAGAGGGGGGCCCGCAGGCATCGCTCCTCAGAGCTTGCTCTGTACCTGCGGACACACACACCTTCCCCACCCATGGTCCCCAAAACACACTTCCTCCCCCGCTGCCATTCAATTCTCCACACAACTCAGCACAATTCAGTACAATTCATAGATGGTGTAAAAGGTGTTACAAGGCTTGCCATGGCCTGCCAATGTGAAATCCCATTCACAGTTCGAATCATTGAATCCTTACACATTTCCATTAGCACATTTCCAAAAAGCACAATTTATCGCCCCTCATTATCTCCAATAATCATCACTCACTCTCCAGGTTCCACTCTCACGACCACATCAAAACACCTAACCACAATACAAAAACATACGCCACCCACAAGACACTGTGGCTCCCATTCCATCCCCTCACCGGCCATGTCATCACTCTCACCCGCCTCCCAACTCCAAATTACATGTCCCCAATTTCCCAAAGCAAATCCTGAAGCCTGGGACAGTACTCCTCAAAACACTCACCTCAAGTGCAGGTAGTTGCAGGTTGGTCAGGTCCAAGAGTGTCATCCACCCTTCACAATCCCAAAATTTCACATTGGGCCTACCAAATACTTCCAAATTTCTCTTTTGTCCCCACTACACTGGCAGGTATGTGGATCCGCATCCAACGGTGATCATCACTACACAACTACCTGTGGCCACGACAGCTCTGCACCTCTACCGTGCAAGGGTCACCGGGACAAGGTGAGCAGTCAAAACGCCAACATGGCCCATGAGTGTCCATAAGGGCGCGACCCACCATCCATCCTTCGGCCCCCCTGCGAGGAACACAGCTGCAGCAGCCCCAGCTGGCCAATGTGGTGAGCACTTGCTGCCACAACACACACTACCGCACACACAACCTCGGCCCTGGGGGGCACGGTCGCAGTGCGTGGCATCCCTACAGCCACGTCCCCTGCACCTCCCCATCATCCCCCAGTCCGACTACAGAACTGCAGCCCCCCAGTGCTCACCCACACTTGACCACACCAAGGTCCAGTCAACAGCCATGCTCCACCAGGAGACCCACCCAGAAGACATGGTCCACACACCTCGGACACGCACAGCACCACGTTGACCCTCAGGCTACACAACTACATCCCCATCATCCCGCGTCCCAAATATCAGCACAGTTGCCCCCGCCACCAGTTGAAACTGTGTCCTGCTACCCTATTAATTTCATCACAGCCTCCAACACTTTGGTCTACACACCTGGATCAATAATGGCGTCACTGTACAGTGTCCACCATGGCATTTCAAAATCCACCCTTAAATTTGCATCTAACCCACAGATTACCCATGCCAACCATTTGTCACATTTCACTCACCTCACCAAAGAAGGAGGCTTTGCCATACACATGCCAGCCGAGCATGGCCCATATGCTCGGCTCGTTACACATCTCCCGATTCACATCCCCATGGCTCTCTTCCCAACCCGAGAGTCCATAAATCACAACGGAGCATCTGTGGAAGGTCACTCACACCATCACGTTCCACAGATGCCCCAATGGTTGTCCGGCAGGCTATCTCCATCCCTGTCCATTCGGTTTGACCCGCGTCCATCGACCAACACGGCATGGCAGGTCATCACATGCCAGTTGTCCCAAAGTCTCAGGGAGAGGGTGTCAGGTCGCATGCCCGGGTGATCACTACATCAGGCCCAAGCTGGCCATCTGCGGTGCCACCACCAAAGCGCGACCCACAACACCTCCCCCCAGTGGTCCTCAATATTTGCCATCCCAGGCTTGAGAAACCACCTCGGACCTCCCTGGAGGTCTTAACCCCCACCAGGGTCCGGTGACCCTGCCGGCCCGAGCCACCAGCTCGGACGGCGCCCCGACGGACAAGGGACGCCACACTCCACCAGACCCCCCGTGGGACCCAGGTCGTACCTCGACACCCAAGGCTGGACCCCACGTCCAAATCTCGCCATCACAGCCCCCCAGCTGGCTGGCATACCCAAATTTTGAAAGGGGCAACTTTTGCCCGAGGCCATCACCCATGACCTCTCCATATCCAGATCCCGCAGCCCGGGGACCAATCCAAACCATGGCTGCTCCAAATCAATTTCCCATTGTAATTTTATTTTACAAATTTTCATTCCCACTGCCATTCCGCAGCTGCAGGGAACAACCTCTACCACCGGTTGTTCTGCCCCTCCCTGCAGTTGATCCAAATTCCCTACAGGGACCAAATCTCCAGAAGCTCTATCTCCCGATCCTCCAAGATCCAAATCCAGCCCGGAGCCAACACACTCCCCCAACTGGTTGTCCAATTTTGGAGCCTCTGTTTCCAAATAGCAGTGTACAGTGAGCGTCCCCTCGGTCATTCCAACCACCTCCTTGGACCAACTCACCTCTTCCCCCAGACTCCTTTGGGCCTGAACAAGCTCTACCTCCATGGGACTGTCACAGGTCTCCAGCCGCTGGATCAAATCATCCTCATCATTACAAATCATTCCTGGCCCCGCCAGGCTTTGATCAATATCCCCAATAAATACCTGGTCCGGCTCCATTGCACGGACCCCCAAAAACTCTACCCCCTCTTGCTCCGCACCACCGCCCTGGTGCTGCACAATTCCAAATTCATCCCCCGGTTGGGGTGTTGTGACATCCACACGGTCCCGATAAACAACCAGGCCAGAATGTGGGAAACATTCCCCATTACAACTCTCACATTCCAAATTTCCTTCCCCGCTCACCTGTGGACACTCCACGTTTACCTGCAGGCATTCCCCATCTACCTGTACACATTCCCCATCCACCTGTGGACATTCCCCATCCACCTGTGCACCTGCGGTCTCCCCATTTACTTCAATTGCCATTCCCTGTGCAATTCCCTGCTTGTGAGCAACATGCACATCTGCATGGGCCGTACTCTCTCCTGTTCCCAATCTAGCTTCCCCCCATTCCGATTCAATTTTTGCCACCTTTGGCTTCTCCTGTGCCCCCATTTGAGTTTCTACTTTACCCTCAAATTTCCCCAGTCTGTCCGTAATTTGGTTTTGCACTCTCCCTTCTATGCCATCAATTCGTTCCCCCAGCTGCTGTGCCATTTCCCCAATTTTTCCTTCCATACTGTTTTCTAACCCCTCTAACCCATTTTTCACCTCTTTTATCCCGTTGTCTAACCCCTCACCGGTACCCCTCGCTTCGTCCCTCATTACCCCCAATTTTTCACTCCGAGTCCTCGCTTCGTCCCTCCTTGCCCCCAATTTTTCACTCCGAGCCCTCGCTTCGTCCCTCCTTGCCCCCAATTTTTCACTCCGAGCCCTCGCTTCGTCCCTCATTACCTCCATTTGGTTCTCCAATCGCTCACTCTGAGCCCTCATGTCTCCCATCTGCTTTCCCAGTCGCTCACTATCGGCCCTCTGAGCATTTATTAAATTTACTATGGTCTGGAGATCTATCGGGGCCGTCCCAGCGGCGGGGAAAGTTCCAACGCTATCCTCCTTATCCCCCATTTCCGGCTCACTCCCGACGCTGACGGAGGCCTCGCTGCGTACTTCCATCTCGTCAATTTCCGACATCCGCTTTCCGGAAGATTGTTTCCCGCGCGCGTATTTATTTTAATAATTCCAGTAACACAATTTAAATTTGACGAAGACGCGATATCGCGCTCCGTATGCCCAATTGATTATCAAATTTCTCCGCCTCAACTATAAAAATTTTGCGTTCGAACGTCGAGCGCAATGTACGCCCGACCGTGTCGATGTTGCCCCGCGGACAAAAAAATTTGTCCGACCGTGTCGATGTCTCGCCGCGGACAAAAAAATTTGTCCGACGGGTTCAAATCCCACTCCTGACACCACTTGTCGCGTAACCGTGGTTAACACCACAGTTACGGATGACCGATTTGCGAGACTTTAACTCCCGAGGCGAACACTCAATGGCGGACTCAAGTTCAACACCAACGCGCGGAATGGCGGGACGCAGCGAAGGCTCCGCAACCTTATCTATTAAAATCAAACACCCAGGAAAACTGCGTTCAAATATATACAGAAAATAATATAAGGGTTTATTAGGAAAAGTAAAGCCAGTGAAAAAGCCCGCCGGTAAATCTAATAACTCTAATCGGGACGTCCCCACACGACAGACAGCAAACACAAACGAGGGAGATTAATTACGAAAATAACACGTCTTGTAAAATGTACACAAGGAGCTCGGCTTATCTGTCTTTGTCGTCTTGTATTGTTTGCCGTCCACCCCGGCACCGCTCGGCCCCGATGCACCCACGAGGCCTCGCTCCACCAGGCTCCGATCCTCTCGCCGCCCACCAGGTCCGTGCACCACGCTCCAAAGCACCCCACGCAAGCCAGCAGCTTCACACGAGGTCGATCCCCACACAAAGCACGAAGACAGGACCGGAGAGAACGCAGGTGTGACTGCACGTCTCGTCCTTCCAACTCGCTTCTCAATTGCTCACTGCCAAGCTCGAACTCGACTGCGACTGGAATGGCGTGTCCTCTCCAACTCTCCACCACCGCTCAACTCTCTGGTGCCTGCCTGCGTCTGCCACGAACTCAACTCAACTCTCGCGAACTGGCGAACTCACTCTGGACTCAACTCAACTCCGCGAACTCCTGAAATGGCGTCCGACCGTCGCCTATATTGGTGGCCGATGACGTCACATTGGCGCACTCCTCAGCCAATCAAAGCCTCCCGCGACTCCTGACATCTCCCCCCTCCGCCACCCTGCGGTCCCGGCATAACACGTGCCGGCCAGGTTTGTAGGCCTTGGAGGTGTACACGGTGGCGGCCACTTGTGGCGGTGTTTTTGACCTGGTTTCCTGTCAATTTAATACGAAGTCCTTGTCAGGGAAAGGGAATTATTTAATGTTGCGCTAAGGACCTAACTAATGTTTATGTGGTTTGCAGTGCCATAAAGGACAAAGGTTTGATTACTAGGTGATACTCGCAGGGGCGTTACCTTTAATCCCTCACTATTTAACACTCGAATCTCCAGGTAGATCCACACTCATACATCTTACCCCGACAACCGCCTGAACATCAATAACTTATTACATGTAGAGTCCCTGTCACGACAGCCGAATACCTACCTATTCAGATCTACCTAGCTCTAGATGTTGCATTACCAAATTCATAACAATATGTATCTGACAATGCCTTGGATGTCTGAGCAAAAATGTGATGCACGATTTATTTTTGTCCGCCTATAAGTCACAATTCTATGTTAATGAATACAGTGTGATCAGGGTACAGAAAACAAAGGAAGTTGTATGCAGTTCATTGTGTTGAGAAAATGTACAGAGATGAGAAGTCACAAAGCAACTTTTTTATTTTGCATTATAAAAACAAAGGTACGCTTTACCAAAAATATTGATCCACAGATGTTCATTCTTTGAATGGCAGTTTATTTTTAGTTCACTCCCTCCAGTTTCTTTCTTTGTCTGTTTGTCTTCCTTTCTTCAGCATGCTAACCCTCAAATATTCAAAATCCTAGTTTCGATAACAGCCTATTATTACATGGGAAAAATCGAACATGTTCTTACAAAAAAATTCACCTAAAATACATAATTACCATCATGCGCAAAACAGTTGATTTGGAAACCTGTGCTTTATAATCACTTATTATAGCCCCAGTTTCATCATTCTACAGACATAAGCGGCTTTATGTCTTGAATAAGCAGACTGGCAAGAGGAGGAATAATCGCAGATACTTTGATCTGATGTGTCAGATTCTTCAAAATGACCTTGCCAATTACCCTGCATGCATCATAATTCATACAAGCAGCGTTCTCTTATACAGTGGAGAGTGCAGGAGCTATGACACTGACTGAAGGTTCACAGGAGCAGATCCAGTGTCAACTCCAGTCCCATCAACCTTACCTCCACCTGCAACTTCAGCTTTTTCAAAAAGAAAGGTCAAGATCAAATGATGTCGTGAAGATGCACACCAGATGGGTCATCCATTTCATGGAAGAGTTCTCCATGGAAGGGACAGCACAAAGCAAGAGGGTCACAAAGCTGTTAAATATGTATAAAGAGAAGACAAGAAACAACTTATTTCAGATACTACTCAACATAAAATGTTCTTCGAATGGTAAGGAAAATAAAACTTGAACTGTACATGAATAATTTAATGTTTTTACCTCTGCAATGGGCAGTGGATGGAGGTTGTGTTTTCAACAAGCAGTGGATGGAGTGGACCTCGCTTTGTGCACGGGGGCATTTTCATGCTGAAATAGTTAAGGGCCTTCCGCCAATCTGTTGCCACAAAGTTCGAAGCACACAATCGTCTAGAATGTCATTGTATGCTATTGCGTTAAGATTTCCCTTCACTGGAACTGAGGGGCCTAGCCTGAACAATGAAAAACAGCCCCAGACCATTATTCCTCCTCCACCAAACTTTACAGTTGGCACTATGCATTCGGGCAGGTAGCGTTCTCCTGGCATCCGCCAAACCCAGATTAGTCCGTCGGACTGCCAGATGGTGAAGCATGATTCATCACTCCAGAGAACGAGTTTCCACTGCTCCAGAGTCCAATGGTGGCGAGCTTTACACCACTCCAGCCGACGCTTGGCATTGCACATGGTGATCTAAAGCTTGTGTGCGGCTGCTCGGCCATGGAAAACCATTTCATGAAGCTCCCGACAAACAGTTGTTGTGCTGACATTGCTTCCAGAGGCAGTTTGAAACTCAGTAGTGAGTGTTGCAACTGAGGACTGTGAGCTCTGTGAGCTTGTGGCCTACCACTTCGCGGCTGAGCTGTTGCTGCTCCTAGACATTTCCAATTCACAATAGCAGCACTTACAGTTGACCGGGGCAGCTGTAGCAGGGCAGAAATTTGATGAACTGACTTGTTGGAAAGTTGGCATCCAATGACGGTGCCATGTTGAAAGTCACTGAGCTCTTCAGTGCAGCCCATTCTACTGCCAATGTTTGTCTATGGAAATTGCATGGCTGGGTGCTTGATTTATATATATATATATATACAGGGTGGGCGGAAAGTCAATCCCTATTTTAGATTGCTAAAAAAAGTCGAACATTATCAATTTATTTGAAAATAAGTAATTTGAAAAGGTAGGCACAAAGGTTAATTTTTCTGTACAATTCAATGTGGGCTCCAACTCTTGCCACCAGCTTCTGGAGCCGCCCAGGAATGGCGTCCACTGACTTCAGTAGGAACTCCGGCGGGATGGAAGACATGACTTCCCGAATACAGTCCTCCAGTTCTTCCAATGTCCTCGGTTTGGTGCGGTACACTTCTTCCTTTGCCCACCCCCCAAAGAAAGAAGTCGCACGGTGTCAAGTCGGGGCTCCTGGCTGGCCATTCATTTGGACCACGACGACCCATCCCACGCCCTGGGAAGTTGACATCCAGCCAGTCACGAACAACATGAGCAAAATGCGGAGGGGCGCCATCTTGCATATATATCAGATCGTCGATATTCTCCCATGTGCTGACAACCGGCCAGACCTCGTCTCGCAACATAGCCAGGTACCGCTCAGCATTTATGGTATTGCGCAGAAGGAACGGGCCCACAACCTTATCCGAGGTCATACCACACCACACCATTACCTTTGGCCGATTCTGCATTTTTTCAGCGCAAACCACAGGATCCTCTCCTGCCCAGTAGTGGCAGTTGTGACGGTTGACAAAGCCTCCGACGTGGAACACCGCCTCGTCGCTCCAGAGGCTGTTGCGGAAGAGAGGGGGCCAGTCTTCATGCCAAGCCAGCATGATTTCCCCGAACTCCATGCGAATGTCGCAGTCTTCGTCCGAGAGAGACGTTAAAGTTGTACAACGTTAAAGTTAATTGTACAACGTTAAAGAACACAGCACAATAATATATAGTAATACACTCGCATATCATACGTAATTTATAAGTACTTTAAAATAGGGAGCGACTTTCCACCCACCCTGTATATATATATATACCTGTCAGCAATGGGTGTGGCTGAAACAGCCGAATCCACTCATTAGAAGGGGTGTCCGCACACTTTTGGTAATGTAGTGTATGTGTGTGTATGAGTGTGTGCACATATGTGTGTGTGTGTATATGTATGAGTGTGTGTGCATGTGTGTGCATGTAAGTTGTTGTTGCTTGCTATCTCCACACTTGGGTGGGTTTCATGAGATGGAACAGAGACCTCCCAGGACCCAAAGTATCCACCTTCGCATCGATAAGGGATCACAGTTCATGGACCAAGCTGTTCAACTTTTTCAGAGTTTTGTTCCAAGGGATCGCCATCGTCATCCTTCCAGGATCGTCATCGAACCCCGGATTGCCTCCAGTTATAGTTCATTTGTGGTAATATTCCCGGAGATAGCTTTTAAATCGCAGTGGGTTCTTCTTTTTCATTCCTGTTGCTCCAATTATCACTGGTACATTTTCGATGCTCTTCAGCTTCCAAGATCTCTTGACCTCATTTTTGAGGTCCTGGTATTTGGTCGTTTTCTTGATTTCTGCATTGTTTAGGCCAAAATTTCTGGGTACTGTTATCTCAATCATCAGTGCTGTCCTTTCCTTTTTGTTCCTGAGTACAACGTCCGGACGCAATGCTTTATTTTCTATGTTCATGCTCAATGGAATCATCAGGTCGTACGTGAGCATGACATCCTCATTTTCAATGATTGCCCTTGGTTCGTGTTTCCATGGCTTTTCTGGTACTGGGATGTTTACATTTTTGCAGATATGCCAATGAATAACTTTGCATACGTTGTTGTGCCATTGTGTGTAAAGTTGTTCTGATAATAGTTTTTTGCACCCCGAGAGCAGGTGACTAGTACTTTCTGTTTCTGTCTTGCAGAATCTACACTTGTCCATCTGGCTCAGTCCCGCCATCTTTTAAAATCCATTGGTGTGGTGTCCTTGATCTTGAGCATTTATTATGAATTGTTTGTCGTCCCAGTTGAGCTGACCTCTTATTAGCCATTCCAATGAACCTTATTTACCCATCCCCACTCTGTCCAATTCTTTTTTTTTTTTTGTATTTTCCTGCACTTTTGTCATTCTTTCAGTTGTTGGTGTATATTTATTGATATTTCTTTTTATATATTTATTTTGTCTTTTTTGCAATTGTTGGGGCTGTATTTGTTGCTGTTTCATTTTCCTGTGTGGTATCTTCTATTTATGCACCTGCTTATTGAAGTTTTCTGCAAGGTGAGTGAGAGATACCTTTTCTGGTTTGTTGTGTGTGGCCTTTACCCCATCCATTCAGCACATAAAGTCTGCCTCTTCCTCTTCTTCTCTTAATCATACCCAGCATGGTTCATTTCTTCAGACTTCCGTTCTCTGCATGCATGATGTGTCTAACCCAAGTATGACACTTTCTGCTTTAGCATCAGCCATTCTCATGCACAGTTGTACATGGTGGTCAAATTTATTCATGAGCACTGATTTTTTATTCTTCTTTCAATCCATGGAATTTTTTCAATGAAACAGGATGAGCAATGGAATGCAATTTGTATTACATTTATGTAAAATTCCATGTCCTTAATTTATAGCAATTTGACCCGATACTTATTTTTCCAATAAAGTGCAGAGACCTCCAAGGAGTATTATCGCACTGACTTCCACCTTATGTTATAGCGTTTAGTGAAGGAGAACATTCACGAAAAATTACCACCAGGTTATGGCAATTCACTATTATTTTTGGGTTGTTTGAGGGTTCTGCCAGCCAGCCGGTTGAGGAAGAGGGACTCCGTTTTGTGAGCTGTGTCTTGTACCCACGCTGATTTACATATGAACAGTGGTATGGTAGGACAAAGCCAGACAATGTGGGATGTACGATTAATGGAGAAATATATTTGCTTGTAGACAGGTATAACAAGGATGTACATATAAGCAAGATTGGCAAAAGTGGAAAAAAATAACGGGTAGAAATGGCAGCTTCAATGAAATGCTTCCAAGTTGTCACCTTGAAAAGCTGAAGGAAATCTGAAACAGGATGAACAGTGGAAACAACTCCACAGGCAGAAAAAAGAGATAGTAGATTGAACATAAAGGTTTGATCTCAATGGCTGACAGAAGCAAAGTAGGGGAGGAACTCATGTGATTTGTTCAAGCAAGTCCGGGAGGTGATTGGCTTGAGGGCTCGAGGTCAAGGGTACATCGAATGTGGTAGAAGTCGAAGAGGCTATCCTCATATCCCGTCTCGCTTTACGATATGGAATGCAGCCTCACCAGTCCACAATCCATCAAGTTTAGTTTATACCAGCAGAACAATTTGAAAAACAGAGAACTACCATTATTTGACTAAATCTATGTCCATTATATATAAACGAGCATTTGCCAGCCAATTATCTCAAGTTAAACACATACATTAATTATTTTCAAGAAAGTATTTATTCATATCCTTGCAAGGTGAAATTGGATGCACCTGAGCTATTAAAAAAAATAAAAAAATTATATGCGCCTAACTGCACCTGAGCTAAAAGTTAGCACTGATCTGAAAACAACCTCGACAGCTGACATCAATCCCTAAAGCTGCGCTGGCACTGGCTGGTACCGCACAAGCCTCCATGATGTAGGCTTTGCCTGCCATCTGTCGGTCTTATTCTTCATTTACCAAATCCTTCCGGCATGAATTGAAAACTCGAATGCATGAACACTTCATCCCACTGAACATTCCTTGATATAATCGTTCACTTGTATTCATATTCTGTTAAGGATAATCCACCGAGGTAGGGAAATCATGAAACGTGCAGAAAATTTGGTGGTCATACCTGGGGATCTAGCCAGGTACAAATCTAAATGTCGACTATTCCTCAAAAGATCAGTATTACCTTAAAATATTTGCAATCCAGTGCAGGACAGCCAACCGACAAGACAACACTGGCCAGCTTTTAGTTATAAGGTCATGTCTGATCTCCATCTGGATAACAATAATATATACTGCAGTCGTTGGCTACAACTGAACTATATTTTCAGAATCATTGGAATCTCCCGCGATGAAGCCAACTCCGAGGGCCTTTCACTCACTCACCGCAGGCAGGTTGGTGGTCTTTCTGTCTTCTACCGACTCCTCTCCGGCCTTGCTCCCCCAGCTCTGGATGTGCTCTGTCCCCCAAATATTCCTACAGGTCGCACAAGATCTGCCTGCAACCCTCTCATGGTTAAACTGCCAAAATCAAGACTCTCTGCTCACCTTCACTCCTTCATTCCTCTTTACTCCCGCCTCTGGAACAAACTCCCTCACTCTCTTCAATCCCACTCCTCCCTCCCGGTCTTTAAAACAGCTGTTCACCACCATCTCTTATCTTCCCCCATACAAAACCTTGATCTTTTCTACCCCCGTTAATTAACCCCAGATCCACTTTTTTTTGGAAATACCGACTTCTTTCTGTCCTGGACGTTCTAGCAGTGTCCATGTGTTTTATACCTCTCCCACAGCTCCCCCCCCCCCCCCCTTACCATGCCTCCTCCCCCCAAGCCCTCTCCCTCCCACAGATCTTCCGTTGTCCCTGTTCTCTGCTGTTGTACCTGTGTGCTTCCCTCTCTCTCCCCATCTTGTCTCCCGCTCCCTTTATTGTGTTTTGTGTGTCTGATTTTTTTTTTGTGATTGATGTTAGCTCTTACACGAGCCTCGATCTTGTATACAAAAAAATAAAAAATAAAAAACTCTATTGGAAAGGAATTTTCATATGCAACTTATTTCTAACCAAGCTAAAATCACTTTCAATGGGTTAAAAACGGTTTAGATAGAATAATATTTTTTCTCGATCCCTTGGTCCTCATTTTCTCGTGCACTTTGTGTATCTGGGACGCGTTCCTGCTCAATAAATTTCATAATCTGCTTCTGTGACTCCCATAACACATATTTTTTGTCTCATGATAAAGCACCATAAATAACCATGTCACACTGTTCATTCTGCATTGGGATATTATCTCCATTAACTGGACATATATGTCTCCCTGCAGTGTCACAACACACATCAACAGAAATGAGAAGTATGGGGAATTGTGCATTCTGCTGGAACAACAAAACACCGTGGCTGGATCAAAGATGGGCTGCCAGGATTGCCTAGCGGTAAGCGTACTTGCCTCTGACCTGTGCAGCCTGCTTTAGAATCTCGACCAAGCTATAAAATGCTGTTAAGAGGTACTTACTAATCATTTGATTCGTGCATGTGTCTATATTACATATACATATACAGTGTCTTCAGAAAGTATTCACACCCGTTGACTTTTTCACATTTTGTCGTGTTGCAACCTGAATCTAAAATGGATGAAATTGAGATTGTTTTCGTCAGTGAGATACACAAAATACCCCATAATGTCAAAGTGGAATTTCGTTTTTAGAATCTTTTATAAATTAATTAAAAATGAAAAGCTGAAATGTCTCGAGTCAATGAATATTCAACCCCTTTGTAATGACGTTACAAATTGAGCTTAGGTGCATCCAATTTCCTTTGGTCATCCTTGATGTCTCTACAACTTGAATGGAGTCCACGTGTGACCAATTTAATTGATTGGACATGATTTAGGGAGAAATACACCTTTCTATATAAGGTCCCGCAGTTGACAGTGAATGTTAGAGCAGAAACTCTACCATGACGTCCAAGGAAATGTCTGTAGAACTCCGATATAGAATTGTGAGGAGGAATAGATCTGGGGAAGGCTATTAAACAATTTCTAGTGTTGAAAGTTCCCAAGAGCACAGTAAGCTCCATCATTAGGAAATGGAAAGATTACGGAACTACCAAGACTTCTTAGAGCTGGCCGTCTGACCAAACTGAGGGGGCAGGGAGGCAAGAAGGACCTTCGTAAGGGAGGTGACCAATAACACAATGACCACTCTGACAGAACTACAGAGTTCCTTGGCTTAGATAGGAGAACCTGCCGGAAGGACAACAGTCTCGACAACAGTCTCTGCAACATTTCACAAATCTAGGCTTCATGGGAGGGTCGCCAGACGGAAGCCACTACTGTGCAAAGGCATGAGACAGCGTGCCTGGAGTTTGAAAAAAGGCACATGAAAGACTCAGAGCATGAGGCAAAATATTGTGTGATCCGATGAGACGAAAATTGAACTCTTTAGCCTGAATGCAAAGCGTCATGTCTGGTGGAAACCAAGCACAACTCATCACCCATCTAACACCATCCATACCGTGAAGCATGATGATGGTAGAATCATGCTATGGGGATGCTTTTCAGCGGCAATGACTGGGAGACTTGTAAGGAAAGAGTGAACAATGAATGGAGCCAAATACATGCAAATCCTTGGGGAGAACCTGCTTCAGAGTGCAAAAGACCTCAAACTGCAGCGAAGATTTACGTTCCAGCAGGACAGTGATCCCAAGCATACAACCAAAGCTACACTGGAATGGCTTCAGAACAAAAACATGAAAGTCCTTGAGTGGCCCAGCCAAAGCCCAGACTTGAATCCCATTGAGAATCTGTGGAAAGACTTGAAGATTGAATGGGAAGAATACGAGAAACTCCCCAAATCCAGATGTGCAAAGCTGACACAGACATTCCCAAGAAAACTCAAAGCTGTAATCGCTGCCAAAGGCACTTCTGCTATGTATTGACTCAGAGGTTTGAATACTTGTGTAAATTCGATATTTCTGCATTTCATTTAATATTATTTTGGAAACATTTCTAAAAAATAAAATCCACTTTCACATTATGTATTACTAGTGAGATACCCATGCGTAGCATGGGTGGGAGGCCAGAAGCAAACAGGCAACGCAGATACGGCGAATGCTAAAGCATGAAACCAATAAATTCCACATTCCTGTAGCACCTTCAGTCACACATCAGACATGGACAGCAAGTTCGTGAAGGACTTCCATGAAAAACGTACCCGTTCGCAAACAAACGGGTACGTTCACGTATAGAAACATCGATTGTGGGTCCGTGGCGAATCTGCATAAGGCGATCCGCGAAGTTCACGTTCAGAAAGTAGAAACCATCACGGCATGTCGTCATTCACTTGAACTCGATATCTCTTTTTTTCATTCCAAACAACATAACTCCAATCACAAATTAATCACAAAATAAACTTTTAACAACATTGTTAATGCTTCCTTCATTGTAAAAACTACCACGTCAACAGTTAAAAGGATTTTGAGCCGAGAGGTGTTACGGCCTCGGCAACATCGATGGAGACAGCGATCTGTTGGCTTATACACCGCCCAAATAGCTATGTGGAATTCTCTCATGTAGAGATTAAACCCACATCGTTTGAACTTTGGCCGAGGTCATTATTTACTTTTAATGATGTTTATATACGAATCAAAAAGAAGATAATTGGTTTTGGGTCGTCCGTTCCGCATATCTCATGGGATTGTGAGTTGGAGAGATGACGGTGATGGTGGGGAGGGGGTTGGCATTCTCTCAAGCAGGGTTTCAACCGATGTCCTTTAAAAGGTCTTTGAGGTCACCGAGTCCGATCGGTGCAGCTGTTCAGCACAGCCGTGCAGCGATCGGTGCAGCCGTTTGTGCGGCACCCGGGAAAATAACGTTATGCGGGATTCCAAACCTAAAAATGCTGGAGGCCAAAGCTGAAATTGGAAAAACATTATAGCCTATTTTACTCCAGGAGATCCCAGGATTACCCACCCAAAATATCGTTGCGATCAGTTCAGCCGTTTTTGCGGTACCTTCGAACGGACGGACGGACAGACGGACGGACAGACAGACGGATGGACATTTGGTGAATTATAGTAAGATGTGTTGATCAGTTACAAAAAAAAAAATCTCAATTTTATCCATTCAAAATTCAGGCTGTTATGACAAAATGTGAAAATGTCAATGAGTGTGAATACCTTCTGAAAAAAGCAATATATATATATATATATACATATATATATATATATATATATATATATATATATATATATATATATATATATATATATATATATATATATATATACAGTCACGCAAAAAAGTAAGTACACCCCATGTAAAGTTTTGACTTTTTCAACATATTTCAACATACAGCTACAGTCACGTGAAAAAGTAAGTACACCCCATGTAAAGTTTTGACTTTTTCAACATATTCCAGCATACAGCTATTTGATCTTCATTTCAACAATATTGATAGATAAAGGTGATACATTATATAACAAATATCATGAAGCATTTACATTTTGTAGTCCATTGTATAATTTAAATAAACATAAATGCAAATTTCGCATGTGGAAAAAGTAAGTATACCCCTACATTTATCACTACTTCAAATACCTAAAATTAGAATCAGGTGCACCAGCTCAGGTGCAAATGATTAGAACATTGTTAGAGAGGATATTGGAGGAACCTGTCTTATTTAAACCACAGACATTTAGTTTGGTTTGCTCTTTGTTGTTGAAGTGTGCGGCGTCACCATGCCTAGATCAAAAGAGCTCTCTGAGGCCTTCAGAAAGAAGGTTATAGATGCCTTACGAGTCTGGGAAGGGATTTAAAAAGATCTCCAAACAATTTGAAATCAATCATTCGACAATCCGGCAGATCATCTACAAGTGGAGAAGATTCCAAAAAACTTCCAACTTGTTCAGGCCAGGCCGCCCCAGCAAGTTCAGCCGGAGAGCAGACCACAAGATGCTGAAAGAAGTCTCTAAGAACCCCAGAATGTCATCACGGGACCTACAGGTAGCTCTTGCCACTGTTGATGTCAAAGTGCACAAGTCTACCATTAGAAAGAGGCAGCACAAATTTGATCTGCATGGGAGGTGTGCCAGGAGGAAACCTTTGCTGTCCAGAAAGAACATCAGGGCAAGACTAAAGTTTGCCAATGAACACCTAGGCAAAGACCAGAACTTCTGGAACAATGTGCTCTGGACAGATGAGTCAAAGGTAGAGCTATTTGGCCACAGTACCAGAAGACATGTTTGGCGAAAACCAAAGACAGCGTTTGACCACAAGAACCCGACACCAACTATAAAGCATGGTGATGGAGCTGCCGCTATAAAGCATGGTGATGGAAATATGGTTTGGGGCAGCTTTGCTGCATTAGGGCCTGGGCAGCTCACCATCATAGAATCCACTATGAATTCTTCATTGTACCAGAGGGTGCTTGAGGATAATGTGAGGCCATCTGTCGGAAAGTTGAAGCTCAACCGAAGGTGGACCTTGCAACATGACAATGACCCTAAACATACCAGTAAATCCACCAAGGAATGGCTGGAAAGAAAGAAATGGAGGGTTCTGGAATGGCCAAGTCAAAGCCCGGATCTAAATCCCATCGACATGTTGTCGGGGGATTTGAAACGAGCTGTGCATGCAAGAAACCCCTCAAACATTGCACAGCTGAAAGAATTCTGCATGGCGGAGTGGGCAAAAATTTCTCCCAGTCGATGTCAGAGACTGGTAGACAGTTATAAGAAACACCTACTTGAGGTAGTTTCTGCCAAAGGGGGCAATACCACCTATTAGAGCCAAGGGTGTACTTACTTTTTCCACATGCAAAATTTGCATTTATATTTATTTAAATTATACAATGGACTACAAAATGTAAATAAACCACCGTTTAGAGGCCATTTTTCCCCGCAAAGCGGGGGTTGGCCTTTTCGGGGACCGTGGTAGTTGTTGTTTTTTGGTCCCCTTTTTTGAAGCAATGTTTTACGGCCGGATGCCCTTCCTGACGCCAACCCTTTTTGCCGCCTTCAACGACAAACAGGGAATTACCAGTGAACTGGTACTCAATTAGCCGACCTCGGAAGGATGACAGGCTGAGTCAACCCCCCTGGCATTAATTCGGCGATCGACTGAGATTCGAACCCAGGATCCTAGGATCCTAAGCCGGCACCCTAGCCGCTAGCCCAACACCAGGGATCCTAAGCCCAACACCAACACCAAACTAAGCCAACACCAGGACTACAAAATGTAAATGTTTCATGATATTTGTTGTATTATATCACCTTTATCTATCAATATTGTTGAAATGAAGATCAAATAGCTGTATGTTGAAATATCTTGAAAAAGTCAAAACTTTACATGGGGTGGACTTCCTTTTTCACATGACTGTATGTATTTATGTCATAATATAAAATGTATGTCATTTTTGCATCTCCCAAAACGCTGGACGAATGAGGTTTTAAATGGTACAATTTTAACTACGCAGGACCAGGATAGTGCACTGTCAAAGAAAAAACCTTTTCATTATCAATATCAGTGTATGCCCAGACAAAGTAAGCATGAACGATGCTTAGTGTGGCTTGTTGATAAGATGCTGCTTATTCCTTGTGCGAGATTAGGTAAAATAAAAATAAAATGAAAGCCACAAACATTGCTACATATAGTGGAGCTGTAGCCCATGGGCTTGCTAACATATATATATATATTTTTTTAAGGTGGTCCACAGATATATGTAATATTTAATACTATTAAGAATCCATGCTCCACAAGGCTGCCCTTGTTTCTATGTTTATATAGATCATATCAACCAAATATGGGGTCATATGGAACTTATTTTGAGGTTGCTCAAAAAATAACATTTCTAATTTATCCTGTTTTTTTCAGATGGTAGACCCTCGCAGCTCTTCCACAGTTTGGTTGCTGGGCAAGTCTGAAAAGGAAATAATATGTGGGGGACTACCAACCAAAGGACACACATTGCAGAAAATGGTGTACCATCACATACAAGAACACCATACAGTTCGTGAAAGTGCCAAACTTAGTGTACAAGCTGTGTGTGCATACTGGGAGAAAGCACGAATTCCAGTGCAGAGAGTAGATTCCTGTGAGCGCCAACTTTTGAAGTTGTATGATGCCTACAAACTGGTAAAGAAAAATAGAACCAAGACATTCGAAAACTATAGAGTGAATGAGCAGATGTTCAAAGATGATCTTCAATCCCTCTTAGATATCTCACCAAATGATGCGCTTGAGAAAATGACGAATGAAGAAGACAAAGCATTCCTTATCATGCAGCGTGAGGATCCCTCAAGTTCACGTATGGGATCTGTGGACAACACTCTGGCAGTGAAGGAGAACAGAAAGCGTATCAGGCTTGAGAATGAAGATAAAAGAAAGAAGAAACATGCTGTTGAGACTCTAACAGCAATGCAATCTGTTTCATCAACATCGGCTGTGGTTGATGATGATGATGAGTCTGAGATTGAAAGCTCCGATTCAGGGGACAATTAATTCAAACTCCAAAGTCCATCTTCTGCCAAACAGGCGAAAAAGGCTCCCATCAAGGTGATCACTCCAGCAATAGTGGCAACTTTGGACAGAGTAAATCTCTCAGATCGGCGTGCTATGTTTGCGGCCAGTGCTTTTGCACAATCTCTTGGTCATACCATTGAAGACAAGTGCAAGCCAACAGTAATAAATAATTTGAGTAATTGAAAATAGATAATTATCTATGAATTGATGTATGATGCTAAAAATTCTGTATCTTATTATTCATTAAAATTTGTCAACATTTTGAGCAACCTCTAATTCTTGTCCAATCAAGCTCAAATTTTCACCACAAACTAATGTCTTCAATAGGAATCGGGGCAGGCTTGTGGAGAAATGAAAATCCAATCTTCAAATTTTTGGACCACCTTAATATATATATATATATATATATATATATATATATATATATATATATATATATATATATATATATATATATATATATATATATATACATATAGTTGCGGATCTCCTATGTCGGCCTTCCCCTTACCAAAGGGGGATTAATCCCCTTGTCTTTTATCTAGCCGACGCAATCCGGGGCTATTGCATTCCTTCCGGTCAGTGCTGAATAGGGTGGTAGGCTGAATTAGTCCTATTACCTAATTACCAGCGCCTCCCGGGAAGCAAGGAAATAATCCCACCCGAACCACGGTTTTAGTGGACGCCGAGCGATAGCGAGCCGCGATTCGGGCCGTTAACAATGACTAGACCCGATTATAAGCGCTTCCTAATCGTGCCATGTTTACCCAATGGAGAAATCACTAGAACGGTCGAATCAAGAGGAAAAAGGAAGAACAATTGATTTATTAATTATTTACACAGGAAGAAGGAGAAGTACAGAATACACAGGGCAGCCTTATACAGTCTTAACTTATCCCTGAACACAGGCCCGTTCGCACTCAGACTCAGACTCACACGGGGGTTGTGGATGGTTGGGTTGAGGGTCCAAAGATGGCGTCCACAGCTCGCTCCGGTCCCCAACTCGTACCATGAAGAAGATGGTAGACGGCAGGCAAGCTCTCCGCGTGTCATTGGCGTGGATTGGACAATTATATGGGGGGATCGGTAAGCTGGGCTGGCGGTTACTGTGCAGCTCACGGCCACTACGTAATAGAAATACCAGCGCTTTATATGCGCTTCAAGCAAGCCCAAAGCCAAATCCTCCACGAGTTCTTGCAATCAAAGTTCCCCCAGCGCGTCCTTCCACCAATGCCAAACGTGACAATCCTCATGCAAAGCGCAAATACCCTCAAGTCCTGGACAGTCCTCTTACAATGATTGCAGTTGCATCAGTCCTCTTCATGTGAGCTCGCTCAGTCCTCTCGAAGGGCTTTGTGCGCGCCGTTATATAGCGCCGCCCAGCAAACCCTCTCGAATGTGCAAGACGCGCACTTACCACGCCCCTTAGGCCATGCCCACGGAGCCCTGGTTGGTTGATGGGGTCTTACCGGCTCCGCCCTTGATGTCTGCTTGACGTGACCACACCCCCGACCTCATGCTCCGCCCCTTTTCCAGGCCTTACCTCGTGGCATTTGGCTGGTTTCAGCATCCTAATGGGAGGGGCAATGGGGCGCAGACTGGATGGGCGCAATGGGGAATGGGGTGCAGACTGGATGGTGCCCAACGAGGTCGATTGGAGGGTGGGCTGCAAAATGAACGGGGCCTACTCTTATATATTTATTTTACACAACGCAGGTATCACTATTGGAAATGGCCTTATCTCACATATACTAATAAATAACTAACGTTCTAAGCTGACCTATGTGTTGCATGTGGACTAACTATGGGGGCAAACCAAACATACATATATATATATATACAGGGTGATTCACATACGACGTACTATTTTGTTTTTGAATAACTCTGTGTTGCGTGAACCGATTGACTTGTAATTTGCAGCACTTATAGACAAATGTTCCCCATTTATTATGTGAAAATTTCATTAAAAAGTATTTAATACAAATTTAGTTATGGGTCTCGATATGGCGGCCGTTGATACAAGGAGGTCGTGATTTACCTAAACAAACAAATCCATTAAAATCAAAACGAGCAAGAGATGTTTCTAACTGTGTGAATGAATGAATGAATGATCGTTTTGAGGCCATTTTTCCCCGCTATAGCGGGGGTTAGCCTTGCGGGCCCCATGACAATCATGGTTCCCTGTTTGAGGCAATGTTTTTATGGCCGGATGCCCTTCCTGACGCCAACCCTTGGTCGCCTCTTACGATGCGCAGGGATACGGTGTACCTATTCTAAACCGGGGTACACACCGGGATCATTAATCCCAGCAAGCTGGTACTCAATTTGCCGACCTCGGAAGGATGACAGGCTGAGTCAACCCCCCTGGCGTTAATTCAGCGATCGACCGGGATTCGAACCCAGGATCCACAGGATCCCAAGCCGGCACCCTAACCGCTAAGCCAACACCATGTTTCTGACTGTGTGAAAAGCAAATCTATCTGTGCTGTCAGTGGGTGCATAGATGTTCAGTTTCGTGTGTTTAAAACCATTAAGAGTGAAAGTGAGAGAGATTAAGTACCCTTTAATTGTTTCATTAAAATCAACAATGAGATTACAGAGAGAATGATGTAAATAAATGGCTACTCCAGCCGTAGGACACTCTAAGCTACTGAAGAACCACCTTCCTTTAATTATTCTTTCCCATTCACTCATACAGGAGGAACTACATCTGGTTTCTTGTAAGAGTAAGATATCAATGTGGTTCTTAAAAACAAGCTCCTTAACTTCAGCTTTTCGTAAATACGAGCGTCCTCCGTTTATGTTTAAAGTGGCTATAGAAAAAGCCATAGTGTGGAATTTGGGGAAAGGTATCAGTCAATTTGGTCAGGATATGCCTGCAGCTGCTTCCTTGCTTTCAGAACCCATTTCCTGAGACGAAACATTTGTGGTTCAGTCATACCAAACTGCTCAGACTGAAGGAGCAGTCGCTTTGTGGAGGTGATAAAACTGTGCAGATCAGCGAAGGAATCCTGAATTTTAACATTTCTCTTACGGAAAGCGTGATGTAAAAACTTTAGGATCTCCTGGAGGGGCACAGTCGGACCACTCTCCGGTTCCTGGGATAAGCCTGGATCATTCCAGACTTCAGTGCTGCCACCAGAGGCAAGCGACGACGCACCATCAGAATCGTAGTTCGATTGGTGATCTACATTAATACCGTGCTCCCCCGGTGGAGCAGGTATTTCCATTTCTGCCGGGAGGGGAAAAACTATTTCCAAAGCAGAACATACACGCTCTGCTTCCATCATGTCCGGGGTTGTCTGTGGCGCAGACATCTCAGACACTTCACCCTTAGCAGGGAGAGGGACCAAAACAGGTTCATTGCTGACGTCCATGGTTGTAGTATCGGCAACCACAGGGGTAGTCACAGCTACCTCTTGGAACACGACACTACCACCTTGTACCTCTTGGGGCACGACACTACCTCCTTGTACCTCTTGGGGCACGACACTACCTCCTTGTACCTCTTGGGGCACAACACTACCTCCTTGTACCTCTTGGGGCACGACACTACCTCCTTGTACCTCTTGGGGCACGACACTACCTCCTTGTTCGTGCTCGTGTTTTTCTTGCTCGTTATCAGGAGCGTTATTATTATCCTCCGTAGCTAACACGGCAAATCTGTTTTCCGTTTCCAGGGCAGCAAACGGGGCAGCTGCATCCAAATGGGAGCCATTTAATTTGCCCGACGTCGCCAGTTTTTTCGGAACGCTCACCGTTACATCGTGACCATTGACGTTTGGGCGCTTGTTTCTCCGAGATTGAATGGTGATAAAACCCTCGTTATCCGCTTGAGGTCCCTTTAGTTCCGCACTCGCACCACGGAGCTGATTAATGGGAGGTGTCTGTACACTCCTCCGCTCTAGATGTGCCACTCGTGCCTGGCTTGGGCTCCTCCGCTCTAGATGTGCCACTCGTGCTTGGCTTGGGCTCCGCGGCTCTAGATGTACCACCGGTGCACGGTTTGGGCTCCGCGGCTCTAGATGTACCACTGGTGCTTGGTTTGGGCTCCAGGTGTTGAGATTCCCGGTTAGGTTCCACACATTGAGATTCGCCACTGGGAGTGTTTGGTTTCGGACAAGTGTTCTTTAAATGTCCGTGCTCGCCACAAATAAAGCACGTCATTGCCTCAGTAGCGATATAAATTTGGTAGCTGCGATCTTTGTGCTTCAAAGTCACAGCAGCACTAAGCGATTGTGCATTATTCTTTAAAACAATATAACAGTGACGCCGGAAAGACATGATGTGTCTAACCGAAGCACCAGAACGCAAACGTAAGGGGATCATTGAGATCTGTGACACGACCGTTCCAAAACGGTTTAAAGCACAAGTAATCTCCTCGATTTTAAAGAAAGGTGGTATATTCGAAATAATAATTTTTAACGGCAGGTGTGTCCAAAGGACACAGTAAGAAAAAGATCCGGCGCGACAGACAAGCCAGTTTCGACCGTCTGAGCAACCTATCGCTCTTCGGACAGGAAGAGCACGACACGTTGATTCATTTTCGACGCTGCGAGAATGTTTTCGAGCCCAATTTGTTCTCCGAAACCCATTACAACGTCATCAACACTAACTCCGTCCGGCGGACAAACTATGACCCCATTCTTTGGAGTAAGTGCCCCGTACACACTATTGTGCAAACGTACGTTTGCCATTGTGTAAAATTAACAAATGAAGTAAATTGAAAAATCAAAAACAAACCTGCCCCAAGCAAAACTAGCAAGTGGAGGAAAGGAAAAGTAATAATATGGATGAAGTATTTAGCCAAGAAAAGGCTAAACGTATAAACACAGCAAATGGAAGAGCAGGCCCAAACCAGGAGGTCCTGAACAGGTCTGCAAATCACCTACCATGCGTGCTCTCTTTCTCTCTCCTGCCTCAACAAAGAAAGGAAACATGGGGAAAACTTCACAAGCACGTACAAGGACACAAAGGGAGTGAAAGGGGGATAGGAAAGACGCCAACACAGCACAGTACTCACAGCTCAGCGCACACAGCCGCCATGACGCCACACCAAAATCGTAACAGCCGGCAGGGGGCGAGAGAGAGAGAGGAGAGGAGAGAAGAGAAGAGAAAGAGAGAGGAGACAGAGCACTCTGATCAGCACTCTGACTGTGAACATGTTGCCCTGACGAATCCGGGCAGCAGGGAATAATGGGGGAGATTTGGCCCCCAACTTGCATCGGGGGGGGGGGGGGGGGGGTACAACCACCGTGAAGAAGCATCCCCGATAGTTGCGGTGTAATAGTGAGAATGTCCGCTTTGAGTCTTGGAGGTCAGCGGTTCATACCCGACCCCAGCGAAGTCCTACAAAAGACTTTAAAAATGGTGCGTGCTGCTTACTTACTTGATGCTCTGAATTTGTAAGGGATAGAGTGCAGGAAAACAACCTTAGGTTGGCAATCATAGCGCAGGCTTTGATGAGCCTATTGGCCTCCTCCTGATCAATTGAAGTTCTTTCTAAGGGAACTCGTATTAACATTTGACTTATTTAATCCATTTCTGATTCTGAAACAGTCACATCCCAGTTTAAGTTACCATTCTTGCTGGGCACTGCATGCTGCATCATAGAGTACGTCATCCTATTGGAGGGGATATTATGGTAGCTGTTGCATATGTTCACAGTTCCAGGTAAATATTAAAGATCCCATGGTCTATTTCTCTAAAAATAGGCAATTGTGTGCCAGTGCATCAGCAAAATCCTGAATTCCAGCCCCTAGAGTTCTTCTGGAAAGGCAATGGCAAACCACTGGGAAATTGTTTTTGTCGAGGAAGCCTTTTTCCCAGTCGGTACCTTACAATGGAGGATGCCATTTTTAGTCTCGATTTACCTACAGGGTTGCACTATCATTCTTAAATAATTGCAATTTGAACACCTAGGTTGTTTTCTTCAAAGATGCATAATTAGAAAGCATAATTTGGAATTCTGACTTTTGCATGTGTCATGCGCATGGACTTTGTTGAACCAGTCTTGTTCAAGGAATTTATATGGATGCACACCTTTGGTAATAAACAAAGGTCACATTTCGAAAGCAAAGAAAGTCCTGTTTGCCTCGTGGAAAATGCATGCCTCGTATGACCTATGGCTCTTCTGGAGAGATTTAATGTTCGCTTTCTGATGCTTCACTTCCAATGGTGCCACATTTCATGGCTGCCACCTGGAATACCAGTGATGGCTGCTGGTATTAATAGAGGGGTAGGCTGAGAGACACAGGGTGTATTAATAAAACGGTATAATATCGGAATGAAAATCGGCGATTACGTCATAATGAAGACTATTTTTGTAACATAGTTTTGAAGGAGACTATTTTAGTTTTGCTAAAAACCGCTATGCAGTGCCCCCTGTAGGTTAGAGCAGGAATTTGTTATTTGGCCAGGTTGCCGGCGATAGCTCACCTACTCTTCGGCTTTACTGCAGTGCATGCAACTTATGTACAAAGAGATTTTGTTGGGATGAAAATACTTTTTTTTTACCTCCGCCACCGAAGGGGGATGGAGGTTATGTTTTCCACCCCTATTTGTTTGTTTGATTGTTTGTTTGTGAACATGATATCTCAAAAAGTTTCAGACGAATTCAGACGAAATTTTATGGGGAGGTTGAGTATGTGACACAGATAAAATTTTAGATTTTGGTGAACATTTGAATCCGGATATGGACCCGAGATTTTTAAAAGTGGTTCTTCACCATTGAGAAATAGGGACCTATTTGTCCTTGTCATACACCCAACCTCTCCACCAAGTTTTGTCCAAATCCGTCCACAACTTTTTGAGATATCCTGCTATGTATTGTTTTTGGCCCTATCTCCCAATGGTGAAGAATCACTTTAAAAATTCTAGTAGCCGGATCCGAATCCGGATCTTCACCAAAATCTAATCATTTTGTCCTTGTCACATACGCTATACATCTCTAACAAATTTCGTCCGAATCCGTCCACAATTTTTTGAGATATTTTGTTCACAAACGGACAAACGGACAGACAGAGAGACAGGGGTGAAAATATAACCTCCATCTACCATATTTTTGGTGCATGGAGGTCCTTTGGAGGATGGAGGTTATATTTTTGGTGGATGGAGGTTCTCTCTCTCTCTAAATAGGTCCTATTTGTCCTTGACAGACTCCCAACCAAGTTTTGTCCAAATCCGTCGTCCATATATTTTTAAGATATCCTGCTTTGTATTGTTTTGGCCCGATCTCCCAATGGTGAAGAATCACATAAAAAGTTCTCGTAGCCGGATCCGAATCCAGATCTTCAGCAAAATCTAATCATTTCGTCATTGTCACATACGCTATACATCTCTGCCAAATTTCGTCCAAATCCGTCCACAACTTTTTGAGATATTTTGTTCACAAACGGATAAACGGACAGACAGACGGACAGACGGACAGACAGGGGTGAAAATATAACCTCCATCCACCTATGGTGGCGGAGGTAACTAGAGAGTTCATAGAGCATGATACTCCACGCAGTGTTCAGCTACCTACAGGAGGGCGTTACCATTCGCCGGGATTAGGTTCTTGAAAATTCCCATGAACAGAAAATCTGCAAACTTATGGGGGTAATGGGGAAAATAGGTTTAGGGACTTCAACTTTAAAATTTGTCCAAACTGTACCCTTAATTAACATGTTTGTACATCGTTGCTGTGCTATTTATCTGTGCAAGAGTTAACAACACATCAGGGGCTCAAGTACCCTGAGATCTTAAGGCAGCCACCTTAACCGTTAAGCCAACACTAGGCTCATTTTCCTGTGTGAAAAACACAAAATAAAGTTTATTCTCGTGAGTTATTAAGATCACGAAACTTACCTTTAATAATAATAACTAGCCGAAACCCGTGGAACATCCACGGAAGGGAGGATGTGGTGTATGGATAGAGTGTACCATTATGGATGGCATAGGGGATTTGCTTGTCCGAGTAAGAGTTAGGAAGAAAGATGAGAATGAAGAGTGCGTATATGAACAACGATCGCCGACACCGGCACAAATGCATGCTCTGGATTGTCCACTCAGTGGACGGCTTGCTTCGCCTTCACCTGTCCAATCAGCGGACGGCTTGCTTCGCCTTCGCCCAGCAGACGCCAATACGATGGCGTCGTAAGATGGCGTCGTATCGGCAGTTAATCGGATGCTTTTGGGCCCCCAACGTCGGCTAATTCAGATTTTTCGAGTATGGCTGTACGTGATAAACAAAGAGTGCGGTTCGAAGATCGTAAATCCATTGCCACTCAGTAGAGCGCATACTCCCACCGTGGGTCAAGTTGGAATAATACGTTTTGTTGAACATCCTCTCTCCCCAAAACAATAAATGAAAAGGAAAGTAAGCCCTAACTGTCAGAGAATTTATTTTGATATATCTCGGAATTAGAGGAGAAAAACATCATTTAATGCATGTGTATGCATTAAATTGGCTTTAAGAATAAGAATAAAAGCTTTAATGCAGTAAAACAGAAAAATGTTTTCCCAAAAAAAAATTCCTGGATCCGGAATAATATCCTGAGCTTCACCAAAAACTAATCAATTCTTCCTTATCCCAAGGGCAATCATCCCACCAACTTTCATCCAAATCCGTTCAGAACTTTTCCAGATATCTTGTTCACGAACACACAAACATACGAACACACAAACACACACACACACACACACACACACACACACACACACGGACACGATCGAATGCATTACTCCCGCCGAGCTATCTTGTGAATATTCCATGAACGATCGACGGATACAAAATGGAACCCACGACCCACGTGACCAGAAATTTCTGGGATTTCTAGTAGGCTATATATAAGGAATCGATAGCCCCCTAATACGAGGCTCCTCCCCTCCCCGCATCCCACGAGGGTCACACACATGATGAAGTTGCTCACCTGTCTCTGCCATGTCAAAGCTGCTGCATCCGAAGTCACTCACATGGACACGCCATGTTGATAGAACAGAACGCGTGGGGCTCGCACGCAACAGCCATTTTGATGTGGTCGTGTGGGGCTCGCATATGCGGAACCGCCATGTTACTGCCTTTGTGTGGGGAGGTGAGAAATGACAATGGGATAAAATGTATTCAAAAAATATTTCACAGGCAGAAGTTTTACCTCAACGCCAATAATAAGAAGAGGTCAGGTTCTCACACGGAGGTTTATTCAGGTAACGCTGCTCGGTCCAAGGCCCAGTCCCCGAGAGACCGCGCGCATGCGCGAAAAACCCGGTGCACGGGAGGAGCCAGAACCCGTGGAACATCCACGGAAGGGAGGATGTGGTGTATGGATAGAGTGTACCATTATGGATGGCATAGGGGATTTGCTTGTCCGAGTAAGAGTTAGGAAGAAAGATGAGAATGAAGAGTGCGTATATGAACAACGATCGCCGACACCGGCACAAATGCATGCTCTGGATTGTCCACTCAGTGGACGGCTTGCTTCGCCTTCGCCTGTCCAATCAGCGGACGGCTCGCATCGCCTTCGCCCAGCAGACGCCAATACGATGGCGTCATAAGATGGCGTCGTATCGGCAGTTAATCGTATGCTTTTTGGCCCCAAAGTCGACTAATTCAGATTTTTCGAGTATGGCTGTACGTGATAAACAAAGAGCGCGGTTCGTAGATCGTAAATGCATTAGTGCCGTGGGCATCGGGTCACTGTGTGCAGCGTAAAAGGGATAACAAAGTCGAGTCCTTATGGTATTATTATATAGATTATTATATAGATGACAACGCTACGATATACTTTTGAAAAATGAATGGATTCGTAATAGGAATCGGCATAGCGCCATTCTGGGAGTGTTACGTCTCGCCACCTGCTACACCTCTCTGAGTTACGAGGATTTATGCAACGCACCCCGAGTATCGCAACGTCACTCCATTTAACTTTATTAAAATGACGAGAAAGACGTTTCCTTATATATCCTAATTTAAAATGTTCAAGGGAATAAAAAGACCATTTGGTTCACACCAGCCATGTTCACACCACTCGACTGTCCAATCAGCGGACGGCTCGCATCGCCTTCGCCCAGCAGACGCCAATACGATGGCGTCGTAAGATGGCGTCATATCGGCCGTTAATCGTATGCTTTTTGGCCCCAAAGTCGACTAATTCAGATTTTTCGAGTGTGGCTGTACGTGGTAAACAAAGAGCGCGGTTCGTAGATCGTAAATGCATTAGTGCCGTGGGCATCGGGTCACTGTGTGCAGCGTAAAAGGGATAACAAAGTCGAGTCCTTATGGTATTATTATATAGATGATGATAAACTTAATCCAATAATGCGATGCCGATGTTGATGATGGTGACAATAAAGACATGTTGATGGAGATGATGATGTTGGAGGATTTTTAGGGGGTTATTGTGTTAATGGCCAATGTTAATTAATTAGGTGAATAATCCACATTCACGTTTCATCAACATCGTAGCCATATTGTCGGGCTCTCCTTCACTCGATGTGCACACTCCCACATGCCCTCCCGTACTATACTCGTATATCGATATATTGCATGGTTTTTGGAAGTATTATGAAAACGGTTTGTGTTCTCCAGTCTTCAAGTATAATTCAATTTAAATAAACATTTAAAGAGGTTTAAAGGCATGTAAATAAATTAATTCAGGGTTTTACCACCGTTTTCTCCGACAGCTATTATATCACCCTATCCAACATGTTACATACTACATTATTTGTGCCTGTTGTTTGTGTCCATTATGGCTTCTTTAAAAATCTGTAAATTTCCTGTTTGGAATACAACAAAAACAACAACAACAACAACAACAGGCATTTTCAGGCCATTTTCCCTGCTAGAGCGGGGGTTAGCCTTGCGGGCCCCATGACAATCTTCTCCATTTTGCCCTATTTTCTACATCTCCCCTTGTTAACCCCCTTGCCCGCATTTCTTCTTCCACCACCTTTAGCCAAGTCTTTCTCGGTCTTCCTCGTCCTCTACTTCCCTCTACATTCATTTCCATAATTCTTCTCAACCAGTCACTTTCATCCTTCCTCAACACATGACCAAACCATCTCAAACTGTTTCTCTTCACAGCATCAATCACAGGCTCTATTCCCATCATCTTTCGCAATTCATCATTTGTCTTCCTCTCTCTCAACGATACTCCGCACATCCACCGAACCATTCGCATTTCCACCTTTTCCAGCCTTCGTTGCTGCTCTACGTTCATTACCCATGTCTCGCTCCCATAAATCACAACACTTCTCACACATCGTGTTTGGAATGCTTATCAATTTTGTTTAACTGCCAAGCAGGCAGAAAGAGTAAAAGGATTATCTCACTCATCTGCGCATGTATGGTCAGGACTGATTTTGAGCCAATGCAGAGTAAAACTAAACACTTGTATAGGGTACCTCACACCAAAAAATGGTTTTTACGGACGTCCACGGATGTTCTTTCTACGGCAGCGTTGCGATTTTTTGAGCAAAATCGTGAACACCCGGGAGAGGATTTTGCTTGACCGTGACCGATTCACAGCGGTTTATTACGGTTTAGTACGGACTGCTACGGCTTCGTTGCGGATATACACGGCGGAGATACGGTGCCTCTACGTTTGCTTGCGGTTCCTTACGGTTCCCGGCCCAGAATATAAAAACGGGGGCTCCCCCGCTCTCCCCTCATTCTGCTGCTGACTTCCAAGGGGGCAAGACCTATCCAGGAGAGCCATGGACGGAGCACCCGCTGCCCAGAGAGTCCAAGGAGAGGGAGAATCCTTGCGGATGGTTAAGATGGCCTTACGGAGTCTTACGGTGGTGTTACGGCAGTTGCGGAAGCGTTGAGGAGGCGTTGAGGAAGTGTTGTGGTCTAGATTTCCGTAGCACTGCCGTAATTGTCTTACGAGAGTTTTGGTCTGGACCAAAACTCTCGTAAGAAATTACGACCCCTCCCGGACGCTTAAGGATCCATACGAATGCTCCAGGAAGCGTTGAGGATGACCCAGGTGCCACAAGGAATGCTCCCGGTTGTGCACGATTTTTTCGCCGCAACTGTAAACGTCGTAACGACCCCGTAAGGCCGGTGTGAGGGGGGGGGGGGGGGGGGTTATCTCTTTTCATGTTCCGATTATTGTTCAAAATATAACAAATTTAAGTAAATATACTTCTTCGATTATGAACTGATAAGACGGAGAGACAGACAGACATAAACCAATTATTTAACCCTGATTTTCACTTGATGTGCGTGGGGTAATGAAGACTTCCACCAAACTGCCAAAATCAGACTCTCTGCTCACCTCACTCCTTCATTCCTCTTTTCTCCCGCCTCTGGAACAAACTCCCTCACTCTCTTCCATCCCACTCCTCCTTCCAGGTCTTTAAAACAGCTCTTCACCACCATCTCTTATCTTCCCCCATCCAAAACCTTGATCGCTTCTATCCCCGTTAATTCACCCCCAGATCCACTTTTTTTGAAATACCAACTTCTTTCTTGGAGGTTATAGCAGTGTCCATGTGTTTTGTACCTTTCCCACCCCCTTTCCATGCCTCCTGCCCCCAAGCCCTCTCCCTCCCACAGATCTTCAGATGTCCCTGTTCTCTACTGTTGTACTTGTGTGCTTCCCTCTCTCTCCCCACCTTGTCTCTCGCTCCCTTTATTATATGTTTTATGTGTTCGTTTTTTTTTTTGTGATTGATGTTAGCTCTTACACGAGCCTCGATCTTGTATACAAAAAGAAATTTAAAAAAAGTTAACAGTGAGAGAATCGGTTTCAAAGGTAATAATCTTGAAGCTGAACTCAATTCAGGATATATCTGGTTAGCTTCATTTACTCACTATGTCTTATGGTGTTTCAAGACTGCAATGTGTACCATACACAGAATGTACAGCATCAAACATCCACCCTGCATTAGCAAAAAGTCCCTACCCAACAATGGGTCTCCCTTACCTCTGGTTGACTTTAGATGTGCCTGAACCAGTCAAATCTCAGAAGTACAGTTAAGCTAGATATGTATTTGAAGAGGATACTTTGAAGAAATCCTAATCTTAAGGAAAGTTTGTTCATTTGACTGCAGACAGTGTGCATTGTGGCAAATAACTCCTGTTGGTCAGGAACCAAACAGCAATGGATTGTATCACTGTGGAGTTCTGAGCAAGCACCGCAAGTAAAGAAACCGAACTTGATATAAAGGAAACACTGGCAATGTAATGCCTCGCTTAGGACGTGGATCATTGTACTCTATGTTGATGTTCATCACTAATCTAGTTAAACACACCTATGAGTGATGTCTCCCCTGGGAGAGACATCGCTCAAAATTGAAATCATAATGTGTTTTCAATTGTTAAATCTTACATGATTCCCCTTTATATGGAGGCAGATCCTTCACAAATTGTACAATGTTCTTTGTGAAGTAAATGTTAGCTCTTTCACGAGCCTCGATTCAGTATACAAAAAAAAAAAAAAAAAAAAAAAAAAAAGTGAGCTCTTTGCTTACTTCTTACTGTAGTCTCTCTCTGATTTTTTTTTGGATTGAAGATATTTTTTGATCGAGGGATTTTGCGTTTTTCCGAATCATTGGAATCTCCCGCGATGAAGCTAACTCCGAGGGCCTTTCACTCACTCACCGCAGGCAGGTTGGTGGTCTTTCTGTCTTCTACCGACTCCTATCTGGCCATGCTCCCCCAGATCTGTCAGTGCTCTGTCCCCCAAATATTCCTACAGGTCGCTCAAGATCTGCCAGCAACCCTCTTATGGTGAAACTGCCAAAATCAAGACTCTCTGCTCACCTTCATTCCTCTTTTCTCCCGCCTCTGGAACAAACTCCCCCACTGTCTTCAATCTCACTCCTCCCTCCAGGTCTTTAAAGCAGCTGTTCACCACCATCTCTTATCTTCCCCCATCCAAAACCTTAATATTTTCTCCCCCGTTCATTCACCCCAGATCCACTTTCTTTGAAATACCGACTTATTTCTTTCCTTGAAGTCCTAGCAGTGCTCATGTGTTTTATACCTCTCCCACCCCCCCAACCCCCGCCTTCCATTGTCTCCTCTCCCCAAGCCCTCTCCTTCCCACAGATCTTCCGTTGTCCCTATTCTCTGCTGTTGTCCTTGTGTGCTTCCTTCTCTCTCCCCATCTTGTCTCCCGCTCCCTTTATTGTATGTTTTGTTTGTCCGATTGTTGTTTTTTGTGATTAATGTTAGCGCTTACACGAGCCTCGATCTTGTATACAAAAAAAATAAAAAATAAAAGTCATATCATATGCTGCAATATAATTTATAAATCTACGATAGTGGAATATTGAACCAAACGTCCTGCATTTCTCCCCACAGTTCAGACAAGTTGTTTGGTCGCCTTTTCATCTTCTTAATTTTTAATAGGGTCCAATGCTCATGGAGAACCTGCAACTCAAGGCAGTCACAAACATGCAGACAGAAAAACAGGAGACCTCACATCGATCAAACAGCCGCTGAGCATGGTGGAAGTGACGTCACTTCCTGGGGCACACTCCGTCTCTATGACATCACTTTTGTCTGCACTTAGTAGGAGCAATTAAGGAGAAATTTTCGCCTCTGCATCGATGCCAACCAATGGGGTTTGTCCTTGCTCTGTCCTCAAAATGCTGAATCTCAAACGAGGAAGCAGCACCTACCATTTTAAATGTCTTTGGTATGACTTGGCCCCGGGTCAGATTCAAACCATCGACCTCCCAAATTTAAACCGGATGCTCTAAATACAACATCACTGAGACTGATGTCGACTAAATAAGCCATGATACAACCGAGTCGTGCATTATAGTCTCCACAAGTTTTTTCCTTCTCTCTGTAAAAGAAAAAGTTATGTGAGAATAATTTGATTGATTAGAAATCTGTTTGATTTTCCTTCCCATGCCTACTGGGGCAATATTATATCACCGTAATTCTTCACTTTAATTATAGTTGGAAATTAACGTCGATGTGAAATGACCATGTTCACCGACGTACATATTTTAAAGCTTTTCCACTTCCACAGGCAAACCAAATAATGGTGATATTATCACGCATTCACGTCCCATTACCTTCCAAGTGCCTTCTACAGTGAAAATAATTGCGGTACATTGGTAAATGACAAAACACTTTTCCTTCGGTATTTGCTGTTTTACAAATACAAGTCGATAAATGTCATGTCTGTATCTCTTTAAAACCTTGAATAGTCCAGATTTATTAAAAGTTCTAATCGAAAGAAGCATATTTAATATTAACTAGAGAAATACCCGTGCCATGCACGGGTGGGAGGCCAGAAGCAAACAGGCAATGCAGATACGGTGAATGCCAAAGCATGAAACCAATAAATTCCACATTCCTGTAGCACCTTCAGTCGCACGTGGACAGCAAGTTCGTGAAGGACTTCCATGAAAACGTACCTGTTCGCAAATAAAACAAACGTGTACGTTCACGTATAGAAACATCGATTGTGGGACCGTGGCGAATCTGCATCTGGCGATGGCAAAATATCAGAAATTGAAGGGCTTTTTTTATTTTAAACGATTCATATAAACATCCGTTGAATCATATCACACGCAAATAATCAAAATCTAAACAGTATCTTTAGAATTTCAAGAAAAGCCATATCACTGTTCATATCGGTAAATATTATTCCATCGTGTTTCAAATCGTGATCGATACACTATGATCGTGATGATCGTGATCGTGAACAGTGATCGATAATCGTGTTCACAATCGCTATGTCGTATGTACGCCCGATACGTGTACCAAATTCCCGATACGTGTAACTGTACCAAATCAACAGTTAAAAGGATTTTGAGCCGATAGGTGTTACGGCCTTGGCAAGTTCGATGGAGACAGCGATCTGTTAGATCTGATCCTCCTTCATGCCGAAGTGCAGATCCTCCTTCATGCCACATCCGATCGATGCAGCCGTGCAGCGATCGGTGCAGCCGTGTGTGCGGCACACATTGCAGCGATCGGTGCAGCCGTCTGTGTGGCACACGGTGCAGCGATCGGTGCAAACGTGGACTCCCACACTGCCACATCCTGCTGATATTTGCTCCCGCATGACGCTATTTTCCCGGGTGCCGCACAAACGGCTGCACCAATCGAGATTTAACGGATATTTATATAAATCGTTTAAAAGAAAAAAAGCCTTCAATTTCCGAGATTTAGCCTTTTCATTTGGGCCTCCCAATTGAAGCCCCGCCCATAGGGCAGGTACCATTGCTCGACGTAAGAAGACGTCACAATGAACGTCATGCAAACGCGAATGTTATGCGGGAGTCCAAACCTGAGAATGCTGGAGACTAAAGCTGAAATTGGGAAAACTAAATAGCCTATTTTACTCCTGGAGATCCCAGGATTATCCACCAAAAATATCTTTGCTATCGGTTCAGCGGTTTTTACGGTACCTTCGAACGGACAGACAGACACTTGGTGAATTACAGTAAGACTCGTGGGGTCACCCGTGGGAATCCCACGGGCATGGACGTGTGTGACATTTCAACATATTGAGTTAGATGCTGCACATTCATTTTTACAAAATGGTTACTGGCAAGTCATCAGATCCAGAAATGGTGTAATGAACACAATTTATTTATTTCACATAATATGTGACCCCTCACTCCTCTCCACCTGACACTCTCCTCTCTCCACCTAGCACTCCTCTCCTCTCCAATCCCTCACATTCCTCTCCTCTCCAATCCCTCACCTCTCCAATCCCTCACACTCCTCTCCTCTCCAATCCCTCACTCTCCTCTCCAATCGCTCCTCACTCACCTCTCCAATCGCTCCTCACTCGCCTCTCCAAATCGCTCCTCACTCGCCTCTCCAATCGCTCCTCACTCGCCTCTCCAATCACTCCTCACTCTCCTCTCCAATCGCTCCTCACTCGCCTCTCCAATCGCTCCTCACTCACCTCTCCAATCGCTCCTCACTCGCCTCTCCAATCGCTCCTCACTCGCCTCTCCAATCGCTCCTCACTCGCCTCTCCAATCGCTCCTCACTCGCCTCTCCAATCGCTCCTCACTCGCCTCTCCAATCGCTCCTCACTCGCCTCTCCAATAGCTCCTCACTAGCCTCTCCAATCGCTCCTCACTCGCCTCTCCAATCGCTCCTCACTCGCCTCTCCAATCGCTCCTCACTCGCCTCTCCAATCGCTCCTCACTCGCCTCTCCAATCGGCTTTCCCCGTCTTGTTTCTCTCGTTTTTCTCCCGTCTCGTTCTTTTTCTTGCTCCAAATCGGCCCGTCTCGCCCGTCGGCCCGTCGGAATCGGAAATCGGCCCGTCTTGCTTTCGTGCTTGCGCGTAAATAAATTGTGTTCATTACACCATTTCTGGATCTGATGACTTGCCAGTAACCATTTTGTAAAAATGAATGTGCAGCATCTAACTCAATATGTCGAAATGTCACACACGTCCATGCCCGTGGGATTCCCACGGGTGACCCCGCAAGTTTGCATTTACGTTCGTCGATGGACTCGTTCGCCCGTCTCATTCGTTTTCTTGCTACATCCTGTTCAAGTCTGCGTTCTTCATCGATCGTCTCATTCATTTTGGAAATAGAAGTTTCCACGCAGCGCATGAATTGTCACGATCCTCAAGAGGAATTTGTCTCTTAATCATCAAATGATAAATGGCAAGTAAATTATATTGTGGAAAATTAAAGATTTCAAATAAAACTATTTAAAGTGTATGCGCACATAACTAATAAAAAAAACGAAGAAATATCTCTCGGTAATTTCCTGAAACATATTTTACTTCCGGCTAATAATGTTGAATGAAATAAAAACGAAGAAATATATGTCGGCATCATTGTTGACGTTTTTGTGACGACTGTCATCAAACGAAAAAGTAATATATCTTAACGGAAAAGCAAAAGCGAATTTTTAATATATATCGACACGTTGCCGTCGGTGTCATGTTGGGCGGTGTATGATACACCATGACGCGATTTTAAAAAATATATCTCTGCATTTTCCCGCGTGTGTGGAATGTTCTCAGTTATTGCTGACACCGAGTCTAAAACCATCGATAAAAATGAAATCATATGGTGAGTTAGATTGGAGATAAAGGCGTGAGAGAGACTCAATGGCCTTGAAGTTACAGGCGTTTGAGAATTCATTTCGTTCTATAAACGGCAACTTTCATTGGATTTTCTTCCCGTTTTTTTTCAACCGAGTCTAAAACTATGTTAGCGACTGTGAAAAATGAAATGATATATCGAATTTGATTTGAAATAAAACTGGGAGAGAGAGCAAGACACCACGGGCCTACAAAACAGGCCTCAAAGCTATGCGAGTTAATAAAATGGTGGATATTTGTTTATAATTATATGAAGCCACTCCCAGAATGAGTGGAGCTATGGGTGGAGCTACTCTGCAAACCGAGTAAGCCACACCCCGGACAGACGCCCAACAGACAGACAGACAGACAGACAGACAGATTCATCTACGGCTATTATAATATAGATAATGGGTCTGACTTCCGAAATTACCGTTTGTTTGTACGTGTAGTTACAGTGAACGTGAAATCACAAATAATGTTTATGTTCATTATTTAATCACCATTGTTTTTTGTTTTAGCCTAATTTTTAGCCCGTCCCAAGCACAGCATGTGTGTATGTATGTATATATGTGTGTTTGTGTGTGTGTATTTGTGTGTGTGTGCGTGTGTGTGTGTATATGTGTATATGTGTGTATGTATGTGTGTGTATTTGTATGTGTGGATATGTATATATGTGTGTATGTGTGTGTGCATGTACGTGTGTGTTTGTGTGTGTGCATGTACGTGTGTGTATGTGTGTGTATTTGTGTGTGTGGTTGTGTGTTTGCGTGTGTGCGTGTGTATGTGTGTGTGTTTGTGTGTGTGTGTGTGTGTGTTGTGTATTGTGTGTGCGTGTGTGTGTGTGTGTGTGTGTATTTGTGTGTGTGTGTGTGTGTGTGTGTGTGTGTGTGTGTGTGTGTGTCCGGGTGTGTGTGTCCGGGTGTCCGGGCCGTAACCTTTTTTACCATTTGAGTTTTGTCATCAAATTTTCCCCAAAGCTTTATTATGAGAACTAGGGCGTGCCCGTACGTGGGTGCAAAAAAACATGCGTGCAAACAACAACAACAAAAAAAAACTTTGAAACCACGTGGCAGTAACGACCACAGAACCCCCCCCTCTATTTACATGAAATGGTTTGGTCCATTCGCAAAGCCAAAGCGAACGGCTTGCGAGTACGGTGACCATACCTTGGGAACCACTTGTCCGATTAGTTTCAAACCTTGAAAAGGCACATCCTCGGGTCCCCAGCAATATACCTGGAAAGTTTCAAGTATATCGGACCCGTGGTTGTCGAGAAACAGCGGTCACAGACAAACACACACACACACACACACACACAGACACACACACATACACACAGAGATTACTGGAATTATAGATAGATTGAAATAAAACTGGGAGAGAGAGCAAGACACCACGGGCCTACAAAACAGGCCTCAAAGCTATGCGAGTTAATAAAATGGTGGATATTTGTTTATAATTATATGAAGCCACTCCCAGAATGAGTGGAGCTATGGGTGGAGCTACTCTGCAAACCGAGTAAGCCACACCCCGGACAGACGCCCAACAGACAGACAGACAGACAGACAGACAGATTCATCTACGGCTATTATAATATAGATAATGGGTCTGACTTCCGAAATTACCGTTTGTTTGTACGTGTAGTTACAGTGAACGTGAAATCACAAATAATGTTTATGTTCATTATTTAATCACCATTGTTTTTTGTTTTAGCCTAATTTTTAGCCCGTCCCAAGCACAGCATGTGTGTATGTATGTATATATGTGTGTTTGTGTGTGTGTATTTGTGTGTGTGTGCGTGTGTGTGTATATGTGTATATGTGTGTATGTATGTGTGTGTATTTGTATGTGTGGATATGTATATATGTGTGTATGTGTGTGTGCATGTACGTGTGTGTATGTGTGTGTATTTGTGTGTGTGGTTGTGTGTTTGCGTGTGTGCGTGTGTATGTTTGTGTGTGTGTGTGTGTGTTGTGTATTGTGTGTGCGTGTGTGTGTGTGTGTATTTGTGTGTGTGTGTGTGTGTGTGTGTGTGTGTGTGTGTGTGTGTGTGTGTGTGTGTGTGTCCGGGTGTCCGGGCCGTAACCTTTTTTACCATTTGAGTTTTGTCATCAAATTTTCCCCAAAGCTTTATTATGAGAACTAGGGCGTGCCCGTACGTCGGTGCAAAAAAACATGCGTGCAAACAACAACAACAAAAAAAAACTTTGAAACCACGTGGCAGTAACGACCACAGAACCCCCCCCCCCTCTATTTACATGAAATGGTTTGGTCCATTCGCAAAGCCAAAGCGAACGGATTGCGAGTACGGTAGAACCCCCCCCCCCCCCTCTATTTACATGAAATGGTTTGGTCCATTCGCAAAGCCAAAGCGAACGGCTTGCGAGTACGTTGACCATACCTTGGGAACCACTTGTCCGATTAATTTCAAACCTTGAAAAGGCACATCCTCGGGTCCCCAGCAATATACCTGGCAAGTTTCAAGTATATCGGACCCGTGGTTGTCGAGAAACAGCGGTCACAGACAAACACACACACACACACACACACACACACACACAGACACACACACATACACACAGAGATTACTGGAATTAAAGATAGATATGGAGAAGTCAAATGAATAATTTGGTCAAAAGGTCAAAGGTCAGTATCACATATAATTATCAATTTTCATCAGATCGAAATGAAATTTTAAGAATTTGCATATTGAGTCACTGAATTGGTTCACGAATCGAAAGCTAGAAACTGATTAATTATTTAGATATAAAGATGAAAGGTCAATGTTGCATAAAATCATCAATTTTCATTTTGTATTTTTTTAAAAACTGTTTTCATTATTTTGAGCAAGCAGAAGAAGAAGAGGACAACGTCTGAATGCAAACGGGCTTTGCATTTTCAGATGCTTTCTAGTTTGACATGTTTACCAGCTACTACCAATATTACTATTAGAATCACAACAAATTCTTAAATTAAAAAAGAAATTGAATACTTTATTGATCATGTCTCACTGGTGATACACAGACATAAACATTGTCTTAATATAAATACTTTTCTTACTTTAATGACCAAAGTAGGGACAATCGTTTTTCCCTTCTGTTAGTGTAAACGTCCACAATGTCTTCTGGAATCACCTTACCAGTTAAATCGCCTTATATGTGAAGAAAAGTCAGTGAACAGTGCAGCTATGATCTCATAGTAAGTTCGAGAATACAGTGCATTCAGAAAGTATTCAGACCCCTTCACCTTTTTCACATTTTGTTATGTTGCAGCCTTATGATGAAATCGTTTAAATTCATTTTTCCCCTCATCAATCTCCACTCAATACCCCAAAATGACAAAGAGAAAACAGGATTTTAGAAAGTTTTGCAAATTTATTAAAAATAAAAAACTGAAATATCACATTGACAAAAGTATTCAGACCCTTTGCTATGACACTTGAAATTTAGCTCAGGTGCCTCCCATTTCTCTTGATCATCTTTGAGATGTTTGTACACCTTGATTGGAGTCCACCTGTGGTAAATTCAATTGATTGGACATGATTTGGAAAGGCACACACCTGTCTATATAAGGTCTCACAGCTGACAATGCATATCAGAGCAAAAACCAAGCCATGAGGTCGAAGGAACTGTCTGCAGAGCTCAGAGACAGGATTGTGTCGAGGCACAGATCTGGGGAAGCCTACAAAAAAATCTCTGCTGCATTGAAGGTTCCCAAGAGCACAGAGGCCTCCATAATTCTTAAATGGAAGAAGTTTGGAACAACCAGGACTCTTCCTGGAGCTGGCCGCCCGGCCAAACTGAGCAATCGAGGGAGAAGGGCCTTGGTAAGAGAGGTGACCAATAACCCGATGGTCACTCTGGCTGAGCTCCAGAGATCCTGTGTGGAGATGGGAGAAACTTCCAGAAGGACAACCATCACTGCAACACACCACCGATCTGAGCTTTATGGCAGAGTGGCCAGACGGAAGCCTCTCCTCAGTGGAAGACACATGAAAGCCTGCTTGGAATTTGCAAAAAAGCACCTAAAGGACTCTCAGACTGTGACAAACAAGATTCTGTGGCTACACACTTACATATATACAGACTTGGCATTTAATATGGAATATTTTTTTTTACTTGACTTGGGTGTACATGCTTAACTCAGTATATCAATCTGGTGAGTTTCTTTTACACTTTGGTGATTTATCTGTTAAAAGAACCATGTCACTGATTGTCTGTCACAGCAAGAAGTCTACAACAGGATTATATCACAGGTGGCGTGGCAAAATGTACGGACAGGTGCATTTGACGATTGGCTTCACAGTCGGGTATACAAGGGTTGTTGCGTTCTGTATTAGTGGAAAACAACTGCTGCACGTCTCCAAAAGTTATTGCCGCTTCCTCTGGAGATGGTCCGTCAACTCAACAATGCTGTTTGTCATGGAGTGGTGGCTTTACGAAATTACGGCATCAAAGAGCGTGCTATTGCTCGGCAGTATGGCGTCACTCAAGGTCAGGTGTCAAAGATCCTGAAACGAAATGCTCAGAGGGGTGTCCCTACTCCAATACTGAGGCCAGGACGTCCCCGCAGAACCACAAGGAGGGATGATCGCCAGCTGCACCGGTTAGTCCGCAATGGCCGTACCAAGTCAGCTAATCGGCTTAGGGCTGACTGGCAGCAACTCACAAATGTGCCTGTATCCAGAAGGCTAGTCAACCAATGACTGGTTCAAGCAGGCTATCGTGCCAGGCGTCCCCTGAGAAAGCCACGCCTGACCAGACAACACCGCCAGCACCGATTGCAGTGGGCCAGGGAGCACCGTCAATGGCAGCCAGGACACTGGAATCACATGATCTTCAGTGACGAGTCTAGATTTCTGGTCTATCGTCAAGATGGCCGCGTCCGAGTGCGCAGACAAGTGCATGAAGCCTACAACAAAGATTGTATAGTGCCAAGAGTCCAAGCTGGAGGTGGTGGGGTGACCGTTTGGGCTGCTTTTCATGCAGTAGTGGGGCAGATATGTGAAAAAGATGTTCATTTCCGGCAGAAAGTGTGAAATTTCGCATACAGGGGTATTTTGGGGCGCTGATTTCAAAAATTGGCGGATCCAAGAGATCTAACCAATGGACCGGCCGCCATCTTGAATTCCAATATGGCCGCCAAGACGAAATGTTGAAATTCCCTATCTTGGGTTCTAAATGACCTGTGGCGCTGAAATTTGGTACACAAGGGTATGTTGACATGCTGAGTTCAATAATGCAATAATTTGAAATGTCTGACAAACGGTATGGCCGCCATTTTAAATTCCAATATGGCCGCCAAGACAAACATCGATGTTTTCATTGCTTTAATAGCACAGTGTACGGTAATGTCATAATGTTAAATCATTTGAGCATTATTATGATAACTGGAAAATTGTTGCATCTCAAATCTACTGATGGGTTTGTAATTTTGTCGAAGGCAGTAGAAATTTGGGAAATTCAGCGCCCCAAAATACCCCTGTATGTGAAATTTAACACTTTCTGCCGGAACTGAACATTCACATGACATTCCAATAATTTATTTTTTTTATGTTTTTTCTCTTTCAGATCCAATGTCGAAATCAAAGAAAACATCGTCAACAATTCCAATGCCAACAGACTGGAACATTTGCGCTCTTTGCCAGAAACGTTCTGAAAATGAACCACTAAGAGATGCACGTAAGGGCAGCAATCAGTCGTGTCTAGACGTCTACGAGAATCTTGCTCAAAATCTCAAGGCATTGAATGATTTAGGTGCCTTGCCTTGCGGGATAAACATTTCCCGACTAGATGATGGTTGCGGTATTGCAGAAACCCTAGCTGCGCATGCTGCCAAATGGCACAAAAACTGTTATGTGCAGTGCAGCAGCTCTCGTGTGGCCAGGGCTGAATCAAGGGAAAGAAAGCAAAGTTCAGACCTTAAACTTGGTGAAGAAACTTACTCGCCTGTTAAGAAAAGACTCAGAACAAGTTTCAAATCTCCATCCGTTGAACAGAGTACTGCTAGCACATGTTTCTTTTGTGATAGCATTATCAGTAATGAAGAAATAGTCCACAGAGCGGCAACAAAAAATGTAGATTCCAATGTTCGATTGATGGCAACAGAATTGAGGGATACAAAACTCCTGGCTAGATTGTCTGTAGGTGATATGACGGCATCAGATGCTGTTTATCACAAGAAGTGCATGACTGTTCTCCACACTCGATACAGATCATTTGTAAGAAAGAATGAGGAAGCCAGTTCAAGTGAAAATATGCCACCAGAATCAGTAGCTTTGGCCGAATTGATAGCCTATTTGGAAGAAATGAAGTGTACAGATGACAGTTACACTTTCAAGTTAGCCGATCTCACAAAGCTTTATACAGAACGTCTGGCACAACTGGGAGGTGATATCTCAAAGAGGATTAATTCAACTCACCTTAAGGACAAGCTTCTCAGACACCTTCCGCAACTTGAGGCACATAAGAGCAACCATGAAGTGGCACTGTCATTCAAAGAGGACATTGGTGAAGCTTTATTGCATGCTTGTAGACAAAGCTCTGACAACGACGCGGGCATTCTCATGAGAGCTGCCCAGATTGTGCGCAAAGATATTTTGCAAAAGCAATACCAATTCAATGGATCCCTAATTAACGAATCATATAACAACTCACCACCATCATTGGCAGCGTTGATGGAAATGATTCTTGCTGGTACAAACATACAAAAACAAAACGCAAACAACAAGGGAGGCGTCTCAGTGCAATCCTTAACTCAACTTGTAACATTCAACACTATGAAACGAGGAAGGTTGGAAACTACTGCAGTACGTCACAATTTGAAACGTCAAACATCACTGCCACTTTACCTGGGTCTTCTCATTCATAGCAAAACAAGGAAACGGGATCTCGTTGACGTTCTTTTTCAACATGGTTTGTGTGTTTCCTATGATCGCATACTGGAGGTATCCACAGATGAGGCCAACAGAGTCATAGAAATATACAAACATGACGGCGTTGTGTGTCCAACAAAATTGCGAAGTGGAATATTCACAACAGGCAACCTAGACAACATAGATCACAACCCATCATCAGCATCAGCACAAAGTTCATTTCATGGAACCGCGTTATCACTGACACAACATGTTTCACATGACAAAAGTGGCAGCATTCGAAATCATGAGAATGTCACTGAGAATGAGAACAAACAGCGCTCCAAAACCATAGCCGCCCTTCCTGCATCTTACAGTGATGTGCCTCCTGAAACATTTCCAACTAATAATCCCATTCCAAGAAAACCAAAAGGTCCATCCACTCCAAGTGTGTCCTCCGGAATACAGGACAAAGAAAGTCAGTGGCTTTCGTTTGTACAAAGTCTGCAGGAGAAGGAAGGTCTTGAGAGTGAAGATAATATCTCCTGGTCAGCATACATGGCAAATCTGCAGGTTGAAGTTCCTCGGCCTCCTGCAATTACAGGACTGCTACCTCTGTTCCGCGAGAGTGCTCACACATTGGCAATGGTGAAGCATGGAATGAATTTAATCAAGCAGGCGACAGAACTAGTAAACCCCGGACAAGTTCCAGTTCTGACCGTTGATCAACCACTCTATGCAATTGCAAAGAAGATTCAATGGACTTGGCCAGGTATATATGGTGAAGACAAATTTGTTGTGATGATGGGAGGACTTCATGTAGAGATGGCCTTGTTGAAAGCGATCGGCAGCTTCCTGGAGGGAAGTGGCTGGGCAAGTGTAATGACCAGTGCTGGTGTAACAACAGAGGGAAGAGCAGATAGTCTTCACAAAGGTTCGCAAATATCGAGGTCACAATGGGCACGCCAAGTCACAGTAGCGGCGTTGTACGCTCTGCAGCGAAAGGCATACGATGACTACCGGAAAACATGTGAAACTGAAGATTTACAATCATTTGATCTTTGGAGCAAGAAGATGGCTACAAAGTACCCCCAGTTTTGCTACTGGAATAAAGTCCTGCAGTTGGAGTGTCTTCTCTTGGCATTCATAAGATCACAATGGGAAGCCAACAGAAGCCAACAATGGGAAGCCAACAGAACGAACAGCAGAACGCTCTATGTGGAGACTCTCACAGCGATCATTCCGTGGATGTTTGCCATGGACCATTACCATTACGCCAGATGGTTGACAGTGCATGTAACAGACCTTCAGGAACTTTCAAACGATTCCATGGATATCCATCGTGAATTTGTCAAGGAGAACTTTGTCACTCAGAAGTCATCACACAAGTTCTCTGCTATGGCACACGATCAGATACACGAACAGCAGAACGCTTATGTGAAAGGTGATGGTGGAGTCATTGGAATTACTGAGAATGAAGGGGCTCTTCGCCGGTGGATGGTAGCTGGTGCAGAAATAGCCAGAATCCTGAATGAGTTTGAGGACCAGTTTCAAAGACAGAGGCAAACTGATGTCCGCCACCACGAACAATTGCCTAGTGTCCAGAAATCCTTTGCATCAGATCTCAATAATGCAATCAGTTCCTTTGAAAAACTTGGAAACCCGTTTGCGGAAGACAGTAATGACTTGTATGTGCTTGACACAAAGGTCATCATGCCTGATGAAGTGATAGCCGCAGTGCGATCCATGGAGGACACTGGCAAAACACAATTTGACGGATTTGTGGGGCAGCGAATCAAGGATCCTTCTGACAATTTCTATGATAGCATTTCAAAGAACAATCTGCCACTGTTGAAATCGAAGCCCAAGAAAACACCTGGAAAGTCTGAGGCGAAGATTACACGTATGAAAAGTAATGTGGAGCTCTTCTCACGAATGTACATTTCTTGCCAAACTAGAGATGGTGATCTTAACACATTTTATGAATATGAGTGTCATGGGTGGCCACCTGCATTGGCTGAAGGTATCAATACAATGCGGCCACCAACCGGCAAGGCTGATCTTTTGCCCTGTTTGGAAGCTTTAGCACAACGTCCTCGTGATGCGCCCAAAGGAGAAGTTCGTATTTTCGATGGGGCTGCCTTAGTCCATCATTTGGAGCCTAAGAAGTGCAACAGTGTGATCAGGACATTTGGTGACTATGCACAGAAACAGGTCCTTCCGTACATTGCCTGAAAGTTAAATGAGGGGACTGTGATGCGTGTTGATGTGGTGTGGGACACCTACAGAACGGACAGTCTCAAAGAAGGCACCAGGCTTGGTCGTGGCACTGGCATACCACTCCATGTGACTGAACAGACATCCGTGCCACGAAACTGGAGCAGCTTCCTTCGTGTAGATTCCAACAAAAAGACATTATTCAGTTTCCTTGCTGATTCCCTGCAAACGATGCCTATTCCAGAGGGAAAAACACTTCTTACAACCTTAGAAGAGGAGGTTAGCCCCCTTCTGATGTTTCTCAAATTCAACCATGTACGCATGAAGAGGCTGATTCACGAATGATGCTACATGCTTGGCATGCATATCAGCAGGGGTACAGAAGTATCGTCATTCATGCAACAGACACGGATGTGGTTGTGTTGGCTATCGCAATGGCAAGCATTATGGACGGTTGTGCAATGTGGTTGGCATTTGGACATGGAAACTATTTCAGGCACATTGCTGCTCACACTATTGCGACTCACATTGGCCCTGAACGCTCATGGGGGCTTCTTTTCCTGCATACTGTTTCCGGATGCGATACTGTTTCTGCCATATGTGGGATTGGCAAAAAGACTGTGTGGAGCATATGGAATTCCATGCCAAACTTGGGGGAGGTCTTCAATCATCTCTCACATGCACCAGCGGAAATAACAGATGATGACATGGACAACATAGAGAGGTTCTTCGTTGTTCTGTACAGTAGAACTTCCCCTCTGAAGAAAGTGAACGAAGCACGCAAGCAGCTGTTTGCTCAGGGAAATCGGCAATCGGAAAATATTCCACCGACAAAAGAGGCACTGCGTCCACATGTGAAGAGGGCAGTCTTTCAGGCCGGTCACATCTGGGGACAGTCCCAAATTGCTAACCCAGAGCTGCCTTCACCTGCAGATTGGGGATGGGCTAAAAATGCAGATGATGTCTGGCATCCATTTTGGACAGTAATGCCAGAGGCGTCAAAAGGGTGCCGAGAGCTGATCAAGTGCAAGTGTAAAAAACGGTGTGCTGGAAATTGCAAATGTTCTGATGCTAATCTACCATGCACAGAACTATGTTTCTGCTCTGGACAATGCTTCCGAGATGAGCAGTAGGAGAAGTAAAACGGATGGAAAAAAGCTTGCAGCATGTTACGGCTGCCAACTGGTACGAAATATACTTTGAAATGAGCTCTTTGACTTGTTATATGATTTGTCAACTAGGGATCCATTGAATTGGTATTGCTTTTGCAAAGAACCCGGGATTTTCAACATTTCGTCTTGGCGGCCATATTGGAATTCAAAATGGCGGCCATACCATTTGTCAGACATTTCAAATTATTGCCTTATTGAACTCAGCATGTCAACATACCCTTGTGTACAAAATTTGAGCACCACAGGTCATTTAGAACCCAAGATAGCGATTATCAACATTTCGTCTTGGCAGCCATATTGGAATTCAAGATGGCGGCCTGTCCATTGGTCAGACCTCTTGGATCCGCCAATTTTTGAACTCAGCATGTCAAAATACCCCTGTATGCAAAATTTAAAACTTTCTGCCGGATGTGAACATCTCGTGCAATTTTTGTTACATATCTGCCCCACTACAGGGGGCAAAACTGACCTGGCTGTTCTGAATGGAAACATGAATCAGTTCAAGTACAGGGCCATTCTGGAAGAAACATTGCTTCCATTTGCTCGTGCAGCCTTTCGAGGAAACTTTGTCTTCCAAGATGACAATGCACGGCCTCATCGTGCTCGCCTGATCCAACACTTTCTTGCTGACCGTGGTGTAGAGCATATGGAGTGGCCTGCCATGTCCCCGGATATGAATCCGATAGAGAACTTGTGGGCAGAATTAACGCGTCAAATCGACCACTTGGACCAGCAGCCGACCTCTGTGCGTGAATTGCAGCAGGCTTTTGTCACTGCATGGCAAGCGATTCTTGTCCAAACCTTGGCAAATCTCGTGAACAGCATGCCTCAACGTGTACGTGCTCTCCCGAATGCCCGTGGGGGTTACACGAAGTACTGAACTGTAATTTTACTGTCTGTAATCCCATTCGTAATTTAACTTTTGTTTTTGTTATAAAAAAATTTGGCTTATGTGCAAAATAAAAAGATACTTCTGGAAAACGTACAGAAGTTTAACACAGTACTGTCCGTGAATTGAGTTCGATATCAGTTTACATCACTTTCAAGGATCAATTTATTTGTTTCGAAATGTCAAATATGGTTTTTTTTCTTTTGAAGGTCACATTAACAAAATCTAGAATAATTTCAACATAATTCCAATGAACTTTTGGTTCTAAGACATCTTGAAAAGTAAGTTCACCCCCACAAAAAAAATATTCCATATTAAATGCCAAGTCTGTATATGAAATGATTGAGCCGTTTATAGAATCCCTTTCATTAATGACTGTCATTTCAATACCTGCTGCCTTTGATGATTTTCTTTGTCATGACTTCAAATGTTTTTAACATTATATTTCAGGCCTTGTCTGTCTTGCTTCATTTTGTTACCCGATTTTGGTAAGCTGTATTTACAATTCACCTTGTGCTAGCTGGGTCGGATAGACAGGGGGGGAAAAAGTAAATGGATAGGCAAGGCAATGGCAAGAATCTCAAAGGCCCTTAAACTTATAACGTACATCGAAATCTCATGACTCCTTTTCAGACACTTGCTAAACTCTCCGTAAGCTATGTGTTTCACTTCTTCCTTATGGTAGAGCACAGTATTATATAGAAAAATAGACGTTGTATGAAAATATAAAAACACAAAAATGAAATGGAAGAATGTAAATGATTCAGCAAAGCAATTTCAGCATTCAAGTGTGAATAAGCCAGCACTTTCATCCCTGCTTTATCTTTCCTGGCACATGGTGAAGCAAGTATGCGAGGATTGTGAGGTAGAGTCAATTTGTTTGACCTTGCCAGCAGTAAAACTCTTAACCTCTTTGATGGGACATTGTGTGATTGCAATAAGTTTACAATTTTTATCTCAGTTCATTGTTGAACCAATTATTCTACCCCATTGATTATACTTTAACAGGTATTCATTTGGATGAATATTCACCTTGTCATATTTCAATAACATATCCGAATGCATTAAACTAAAAAAGGCAAAAAAGTCTGCATTAAATTAATTTGCACTTGTGTGCTCTAGATCCTCAGCAAGGATCTTCATTGGTCATTATCCAGAGCAAATTCTCACTTTATGAGTGAATGAAAGATGAACAATGGGAGAGAATCAGGAAACAACGGAATGTGAAGGAAACAGTCGATATGTCATCTGGGAAGGCAATGACAATCCACCCAGTGTATTCATTGCAATGAGATTGCATTAGCACAACCTAATCTAATGCAGAAAGCATTGGAGTTTCGATTTCGGATGGTCAGAAAAAAATCTAGGTATTTTAAGTGATCATCAAATTTAAGGAAACAATGTGGCATAAATTGCAAAATTCTTAACTTATGGTGAACCGTTGTCAAGAAAATGTGGATGTGTAAGTCAGGTTACATAATTGAGGATCCATTTTTATAATTCTAATGCAAAATAGTGCAGCGAAAGAAAACAAATCTACCATCTATGAATTCTTTCAAGATTTGTTAAATTAATTGCGTTTTGCACATGCGAGGTGCAATTTACACTCAGAGCAAATTCAAGTACGAATCTGGGTCCCAATGTGTACAGCTGAGTCAGAGGTGACAAGTTATTGAGTGCAAGTCATTAATTTGTCTTCTTCAACAACTCGAGAAACGTTTCAAACAAAACGACTAATTGTAAAAATAATAAATAAGTGTCATGAAATGAAGATATTATCGAGACAATTCCATTAAAAGTCTCACCTGTGTGCTCACTTGGGTGTCGATCTATCTGTCTGCAAGTCTCTCTTTCTGCCAACAAGAACACTCAAATTCTAACAGCAATATAAAATCCTACACAAATTTTCACTTTGCAGCAACACAAATCGGATTCATTTTTCAACCGACAGCATGATCTATAAATGATCTATAAATCTATAAATGTCAGTCTATAAATGATCCATGTCAGTATAAAAAAAAACCATGATCTATAAATGTCAGTTTACAAAAACCTGAAATTTTCTTTCTTCTTTATCAGAATATCTGGACATGCTTCTGCTGCACTCTCTGTGATGGTTGGAGGGCCTCAATCTCAAAGAAAAAGTGAGGACTATCTCTGTGGACATATCTCATATGTGGACATAGGCATTCTATAATCTGGCATCCTGCTTTGCTTGCCAAACTCTGTCTGTGCCATAAAAGGTCACCTTCCTTTCTAGATTTCTGGCTTCCTACATTCGCGGAGACAACTTGTTGCCATCAATGGAACCCTCTACCCTCCCCTCCCCCAGTGGAAAATGGAGTTCTCCAAGGAAGTCTGTTTGGCCTAGTCTTGGTCATCATCTATATAAAATACTTATCCAATACTCTAGAAAACCCCTTCTTCTTTTTTACAGATGACGACTCCACATTCTGTCGTAAAGTACCCCATTCCACTCCCACACAGAAAGCAGCTGCATCATTCTCTGTCGATCTGGAATTTGTTTAGATGCGGAGATGATAAATGGAACATGTCCTTGAATCTTGAAATGTCCGTAGTCTCATCCTTTCACTCTCGAAGGATCATCAAACTAATCCATCAATGTATTTCCATGCTCAACTACTGGAAGAGGTTCAGTCTCCTAACTTTTGGCCTCACTATCAGCTCTGACCTTTGCTGAGCTGACCATATAGCAAAGCTAGCCTCTAAAGCCAACCCCGGACTGGACAATCTCCATCATTTTAAGTTTTCCTTCAAAAATCAGAATGACCATATTCACTCATGTATAAGCCATACTTTTCCCAGAAACATCATGATCAAAATTTGAGGTGCGTATTATCCACGAGAACTAAAGTGAAAGCTCTATTTCTCCAGACTTCTCACACCGACAGACCAACCTTCGTTACCGAGTGCCGCCATCTAAAAAAAAAAAATCATTTCAAACGTTATATTTTAAACTGCCATTATTTTAAACCTTATAGCTAAACTAAAAAAAAAAACACAAGACCATAGCAACAAAATAAGTTTGGGGTGCATTGCAGCACGTGCATTGCAGCACAACATAATGCTTGAAAATTACCAAAAGTTAATGAATCACTAAAGACTTGAGAGTTACTGACTGGCTCTTACTGTGTTATTCTGATAGAGTGATAGATGTCACATATCACCCAGTAAGAGTTGTTTGGTACATTCAACATGCCATGTCGTTCATCATGTACAAGTTAGAAGTCATCCTTGATGCTAAATTAATCAACCATCTAAAATGCCTCTTTCTATAAATTGGCAAAACAATGCACTTTTGAGTTAAAATTTATAGTCCTGAGATGGAGTTCACATATATATTATATATATATATATCATGAAAGCCCGCTTGGAGTTTGAAAAAAAGCACCTAAAGGACTCTCAGACTGTGAGAAAGAAGATTCTGCGGGCTTTCATGTGTCGTTGACTGAGGAGAGGCTTCCGTCTGGACACTCTGCCATAAAGCCCAGATCGGTGGAGTGTTGCAGTGATGGTTGTTCTTCTGGAAGTTTCTCCCATCTCCACACAAGATCTCTGGAGCTCAGCCAGAGTGACCATCGGGTGCTTGGTCACCTCTCTTACCAAGGCCCTTCTCCCCCGATTGCCCAGTTTGGCCGGGTGGCCAGCTCTAGGAAGAGTCCTGGTTGTTCCAAGTTGTTCCAAGTTTGGAAGAAATTCCAAACTTCTTCTATTTAAGAATTATGGAGGCCACTGTGCTCTTGGGAACCTTCAATGCAGCAGAAATTTTTTGTAGGCTTCCCCAGATCTGTGCCTCGACACAATCCTGTCTCTGAGCTCTGCAGACAGTTCCATCGACCTCATGGCTTGGTTTTTGCTCTGATATGCATTGTCTGCTGTGATACCTTATATAGACAGGTGTGTACCTTTCCAAATCATGTCCAATCAATTGCATTTACCACAGGTGGACTCCAATCAAGGTGTACAAACATCTCAAAGATGTAGTCAGGTTCACTATGTTTTTTCGTTCAAAATTTTTGAAGATGAGCAAAACTATACATTTTTGGAATATTCAGAGCATGAGGAATCCAAAAATTAATGTTTACATTTGCGTAGACACCTTTGCCAAAATGACACTCAGGACAGTGATGAAGATCTGTAAAAGCATATTCCTGAACGGTATAGACCTCGTAGATCCTGTGTATAGGACTTATAGTTCAATCTGATACTAACAAGGCTGCTTTCTTGCTTTATAAACCCATACCTATAACTTCAAAGGACTTGCAATATCATGTATTATGTAATACAGTTATATCACAAATATAAAGACAATGGTTTTCAGTTACCTTTGTTTGTTGCTTTTCTATAATACCGAGCACTATTTTGAGGCCTTTATTGGATTTATTGACCCAGAAAACATAGGATTAGCATATTTAATTAAGTTTCTAGGTTGACTAGAAGCCGAGATAGCGCAAAATATGTATTTTATGGCGGCCATTTTGAAAATCCAAAATGGCGGCCATGCAAATGCCAACATTGATTTTCGGATTCTCCATGCTCTAATGATTCCAAAAATGTAGAGGTTTGCTGATCTCCAAAAATTTTAAACGAAATTATATTTGTTAACATAGTGAACCTGACTAATGACCAAGAGAAATGGGAGGCACCTGAGCTAAATTTCAAGTGTCATAGCAAAGGGTCTAATACTTATGTCAATGTGATATTTCAGTTTTTTCTTTTTAATAAATTTGCAAAACTTTCTAAAATCCTGTTTTCTCTTTGTCATTATGGGGTATTGAGTGTAGATTGATGAGGAAAAAATGAATTTAAACGATTTCAGCAAAAGGCTGCAACATAACAAAATGTGAAAAAAGTGAAGGGGTCTGAATACTTTCTGAATGCACTGTATGCTTTATCATTTTAGATAACCTATACTATAAGAGAGCAGTGTATGTGTGTGTCGCTTTTTTTCTGAGATGGCTGAATGGATCTTCGTCAAACTTTCAGAGGTTCATCAGTGAGGGTCGGGGAGTGTTTTGGGCAACAAAAGTTGAAAGAAAAGTTCTTTTTTTTTGGATTTAAAAATATTGCTCGATAGTGCAATATTGCCTTTGTAGCAACGTGAAAGGTAATATTAAATTATCCCCGATGTGTGTGTGTGTGTGTGTGTGTGTGTGTGTGTGTGTGTGTGTGTGTGTGTGTGTGTGTAATATTATAATATTTAATATAAATTTTCCTTGGTGGGTGTAGAGAATGTTTTAGGCACCCACAAAAAAATTGAAAAAAAATTGATTTATTCAAAATGCCAACAGGATTAGAACATTACTGGGCAATGCCGTGTGCTCCTGCAAGTATATTATATTTTCGAAATATTTTCTGATTGATCAATGTCCCACTGTTCTTTACGAAAAAAAAATTCTGATGCAATGATGATCTTGCTGTGATTTGCATCCTTGTCATTTTAAGACAATGAGATTGATGAATGAAAAGGTTCTAGACATGACAGACACTAGATTGTTAATGACGAGGAATTGCTATATCCATAGACATTGCAAAGGTTTAAAGAGGAGGGCATAAACAAAGGAGTGTCAATAACATTTGGACCTGAATGCTTGTTGAAGACTCGCATTGTTTTTAAACCACAGTTACAAGTATAATATAATCAGTGCCTACCTGAGTTGGTAAAAGGTCTTTCTAAATCAATTGCTGGAATGGAAGGTCGTGATGCAGAATGAGATAGGATGTAATAGCTAAAGCAATCTCCATGCAATTTTAGCATAGGCCTTCATTTAAAAGCAATAGTGTGCAATGGTCAAGTGGATTTTCATCACTTTAGCAGCAGCACCATTTTTGGACAGAATTGTTACCTCTGCCACCAAAGGTGGACGGAGGTTATGTTTTCAATCCTGTGTGTTTGTCTGTGAGCAGGACATCTCATAAAGTTGTGAACGGATTCGGACGAAATTATTTAGTAGACAGGTTAGATGTTTGACAAGGACTGATTTGACAAGGTGATTGCGTTTTGGGGAATATTCGAACCTTGATGCAGATACGAGTATTTTTACATTTTTATGTGATTCTTCACCATTGAGAGATGGGGCCAAAAACGATATATAGCACGATCTTTTAAAAACTTGGGGACGGAGCCGGACAAATCTATGTGGATGAGTTAACTAGGCGGCAAGAATGAGCTGATTAGATTTTGGTTCAGGTCCGCATCCAGATCCAGTATATCAGTGCGATCCTAAAAAGTAAAATGTGCAGCCTAGCGGAGGAATGTGCTATACCGAGTGCTGTTCTAGTTGTTGTATGAAAAACCTTTATTTAAAGATAGAGGTTTAGATAGAGGTGTTCTAGTTGGTTTAGATAGAGGTGTTTAGATAGAGGTTTAGATAGAGGTGTTCTAGTTGGTTTTCATAGAGGTGTTTTGATAGAGGTTTAGATAGAGGTAAATATAATGGTTTAGATAGAGGTGTTCTAGTTGGTTTAGATAGAGGTGTTTAGATAGAGGTTTAGATAGAGGTGTTCTAGTTGGTTTAGATAGAGGTGTTTAGATAGAGGTGTTTAGATAGAGGTTTCGATAGAGGTAAATATAATGGTTTAGATAGAGGTGTTCTAGTTGGTTTAGATAGAGGTGTTTAGATAGAGGTTTAGATAGAGGTAAATATAATGGTTTAGATAGAGGTGTTTAGATAGAGGTTTAGATAGAGGTAAATATAATGGTTTAGATAGAGGTGTTTAGATAGAGGTTTAGATAGAGGTAAATATAATGGTTTAGATAGAGGTGTTTAGATAGAGGTTTAGATAGAGGTAAATATAATGGTTTAGATAGAGGTGTTTAGATAGAGGTTTAGATAGAGGTAAATATAATGGTTTAGATAGAGGTGTTTAGATAGAGGTTTAGATAGAGGTAAATATAATGGTTTAGATAGAGGTGTTCTAGTTGGTTTAGATAGAGGTGTTTAGATAGAGGTTTAGATAGAGGTAAATATAATGGTTTAGATAGAGGTGTTTAGATAGAGGTTTAGATAGAGGTAAATATAATGGTTTAGATAGAGGTGTTCTAGTTGGTTTAGATAGAGGTGTTTTGATAGAGGTTTAGATAGAGGTAAATATAATGGTTTAGATAGATGTGTTCTAGTTGGTTTAGATAGAGGTGTTTAGATAGAGGTTTAGATAGAGGTAAATATAATGGTTTAGATAGAGGTGTTTAGATAGAGGTTTAGATAGAGGTAAATATAATGGTTTAGATAGAGGTGTTCTAGTTGGTTTAGATAGAGGTGTTTAGATAGAGGTTTAGATAGAGGTAAATATAATGGTTTAGATAGAGGTGTTTAGATAGAGGTTTCGATAGAGGTAAATATAATGGTTTAGATAGAGGTGTTCTAGTTGTTGTATGAAAAACCTTTATTTAAAGATAGAGGTTTAAAAAAAAAAAAGGACAAAGCTGAACATATTCACTTAACCATAAGTCAAAATTGTTTGGCCCTTTCACATAGGTTGTTAGACCTAAAATTGTGGCCATTCAAGGTGCAACCACCATTTCTCTTTTGATGCAACTCTTTGCAACACTTTTGAGAAATGCTTTGTTGCAAAAATAGATTTAAAAAATAACTTTGTGACAAAACCAAACATGTTATTTACCTCGAAGATAAAATCAGAGATGGAAAAGGGCATGGTAATTATATTGTTGTGGAATTTGTAGTGGGGGACTCAGGACTCCAATGACCGGACACAGGTTTACAAAAGGTCTGGTTTATTAACTGTATTTACTTCATTCCAATTACCAAAATGATACCGCATAATATAATGGATCAGGTTAACTCTTTTCGCTGGTCCTTCTCGTTCATCCGATGTTCCTCCGACACTCCCGTTCGGTCAGCGCTTCTCGTAGCAAGTCCCTACCCAACGTTTGCTCTCGGTTATATCGCCAAACTGGACTTAATCCTCTCTCTGCTGATGCCCTGAGGTCATGCATTGCACCGAGTCCTGGCATCAGCTCGCTCCCCTCCTGCTGTGATTTCCATTTACACAGTAGGGGGGGTGCTCTAGCCTGGGGCCTTGACCAGGTGTTTCAAGAGATTACCATGTTCATGCACATTCTGACACTCATTTACAAACTCGTCTTTAACAGAGTTTGCATGTAAAATGTATCTGCTTTGTTACCAGGTTAATTAATAAGTTACCAGTGCCAATTAATAAGTTACACTGAGTTACACTTCCACAATTCCCTCATTTTTTTGTTTTTGTTTATATTAACCATTAATCTAAACATCAATATAAGTAAACAGTCAATCACTACAAGTAAACATCATTACAAGTATAAGTAAATAATCATAACTTTGGTAATCAAATTCCCTTAGGCATACACCGTCATCCTGCAAGAATCACAAAACATTTCGTTGGTCATTGACTTCTTCCATATTGTTCAATCTATTGCATTTGCATCACAAATATATTTTCAAAACAACACTTCACCATCACCAAGATACAACAATTTCACTTCATTTTCAAGTTTTGTAAAGCATCTGCACCATCTGGAAAAAACGTTTGCCTCCACACACATGTTGACTTTGTTTGAAAGGAAGGGCTGATCACTTGTGTTTGAATCCAGGTATGAAACATTTTCTCCTAATGTCTTCATAGCTCCTGCACTACTTCGTGTAGGATTTCGCTGTTGTGGTAACACTGCGGAGTCATAGACTGACCCTTCTCTCCATGTAGCATTCTTGCCACTTTTTGCTGTGAACCATAATGATTCCTTGAACAAGGCCTTCGCCCAGTTGTAGTCAACTTGCCTCCTCCCTCATTATGAGTGGGCAGCAAGTATTGGTGTGACGTTGATTGGCCAGCAAGATGTGGAACAGGGATGCCGGATGCATCCACAATGATGTTGGGACCATGGTGTTCAGGTCATCCATGGTCCATACCAGGCGTGGCCCGCAGAATCGCGCACAGCTGTTGTGAAAAGGCACAGCCATTGGTTTGCAGCTTCATGCTGGCTCCCCGGAAGTTGGTGAAGTAATAACATATGTCCCCGCATTTCACAGAGGTTGCCGGTAAAATGTCGTTGTCCTGCAACTTTTGATGTGGTGAATGTTCGAAGCCTTCGAACAAGAGTAAGTGATCGCCTTTCTTTCATATGTTGCAGTGTGATCCAGGCAAATGGTCACATAAATTTCCTTGGTGAAGGTAAGCATTCATCTCCAAGTTACACAGGAGAATGTCTTCATCATTCTTTGAGAAAGAGGGTGTATGCCACGGTTAACTTCATTTTTTAGCCACAAATTTTCTTTCTTTCTTCTTCCCAATTCCGTTAGCAATCCCTCCAAAATGTGATCTCGTCTTATCCTTATGCTCAGTCACATCTGAATCTGCTTTCCGCACACACTGAATCAGATAGGGTACATCTTACCATGAAATCAGCATAATCATGTATATCTTCCGACAGTTTCACATTCAACAATTTGTTGTTTTTCCTTAACACAAAAAGTTATATTCATTTATATGCGTCACACAAATAATATTCAATCAGGTATGTATTTTATTACTAAACTAAGAATAGCATTGTATATGATTACAATCACAAACGGGAATACCTAATTCCCAACAACAATTTTCCCAAACCAACAAATTAAGCATAATGTATTATTACAATAATTCCTCTCCACTTTTTCTTTTCCCTCTTTTTTTCCTAACAGTGTGTCACTCGTGGTGATATGAGTTCATTGATATTGTAATTGACACAACTCATAACATTGTCGTTATGCCATTATCTTAATTCTACTGTTTATGTCGCCATAAAAGTCTTCCTTTTCTGGTTCCACATTTCTTTCCTCATTTGTCACTTCATGCGTTATCATCGTGTTGTTGGTTACCTTATTCAAACACACCGTCACTAAGGCTTTCAAGCAAGCCACCACTAAAACAATTGCCAATATAACTACTAAACCAACAAACAAGTCTGCTACTCCTTGTATATATTCATACCTATGACATAGTTATATGTCGATGACATTTAACATTATATACCAAACTAACAAGCTTCCTAAAAGGTAAATAAAGAAAATCCCTTAATATGTAAAATAATCAGATTATTTGTCTTACCCTGATCCCCCTATCTCCCGGGGTTGAACTCAATCCCCTGATCATGAGTGTAGTTGTGATACATTTTTCACTCATGCTGTATTAATATCAGCAGGTAATTGTATGTCATGTAGGCAAATAAATGTCACTATTCCAAGTAGGAATATCACATGTTGAAAATGTAATGTTTATCAATGCAAGGGGTGTTAAAATGTAATTCAAATGACTGTAAATCACGACTATCATTTATCTACCACTGAATGTTCTGCTGGGCTGCTAGGTGCAGCCTCATTTTCTGTGGGATCGTCCACCTTAGCCCCATGTGCTTGTTTGCAATGAGGGGCATGAATCCAACTTTCTATTTTGGGTCCATCTTTTTTTTCTATTCTTATCAATCTCCTATGGTTTATCATTTCGTTCCAAGATACCGCAACCAAAGGTTTTAACCAAAGCTCTACCAAACTATTTCCAATTTGAACAAAAAATGCCAGTGAAACAATGATTCGAAGAATTAACTTCAAGGGGTCAATAAATTTATTCTATAGCCAGATCTAATTTTCCCATCCAATAGTTTGCCTTGCCACATGTCATATTATAACACCTTAATAAACCTTCGAAAAAATGTTTCCCATCTCAACAAATTTCCTTTTTTACAAATAGCCATGTGTAACTTACGTATTTAACTACAATTTCCTCTCAATTTGTTTGGCCTAACTGGCCGCAAAAGTGGCTGCCAGCATGCAGTACCGTTTTTTATCTACCAAGGAAGTGTTCCACACAAGACCTCTACCAAAATGTTGTTTTTAAAAAACAAATCTGGGATTTCTGATTACATGGATGCACACTCTCAGGACATTTTCAGGCTGCTGTTAACAATCCACTACGATGACTTAATTCCTTTACCCACAATCAAATAATTAGTACAAATTGAGGATATTATCCCTATCACATTCTTTTATAGATTCATTATATTGGATCTAATTTTTCCCAATAATTTTCCACTGCTGTAAGGCGGAACAATAGCTCTCATAAGTCTTAGTAATATCGTACTTAATTTGCCCAGCAGAGAATAATTTATTTACTATCCTTTCTCATCTGTTAACCAGTGACTTTGTTTAAACTCCAGAACTGAAAACCCACAATAGTTCAAACCAGCAAAATTTTCTTTACTATTTTCCCATATCATCTATGCCTAAAACACATCCATACATACAGCACAATTTATATGCTGATAAAATTCAAGTTTATATATATAAAATCCATGAGCAGAGTATTCTGGGAAGTCAGTGTAAGACCTCTCCCAAATTTGGATGATTTTGTACTTCCTCATTTCCTTTTATGAAGCTCATATCCATAAATAGATGTTATTCTCATATACATTCTATCAAAAAATGGAATCCCAAAATTACTCACAATTTTACTATTAATTAATGGCTGCTCATAACCCAGCACATCAAATTTTTATATTCCATTTCCCTTGACAAAAGAGATAATGTTCATAATCAAATTATATTTCTATTTTATTTTACGGATTCTCTGGATATTCAATCCCATCCACATATCCCAATCCCATCCACATATAACTATCCATTTCCAGACAGGCACACTGTCGGTGTCAACAATCTTGTAAGATTGATACACAAAAACACACACACACATGCATTATGCATATTTGTTTGCGTTGGAACCATTATTTACAGATCAGATGGGTGTCAATTTTATTTCAATTTCATAAAATTTGTCAATCAAATTCAAAATGCTTATAGACAAATAAACCAAAAGTCCATTCTTAGAAAACCCTTATGATGTCACATTGAAATTACCCTTTCAGCCTTCACAATAATCTATCCAAATTTTGACTACACACCCATTTGCATGTCAGTCGACCATTGACCTATCAATCGTGCGGAACAATAGTCCGAAATTCCCACCTGATCATCATGTGACTCTTGTCACTTGGTTTGCCAAAAAAATTGCAACGCAATTGTTCCAAACTTTGTAAATTTAAAATTGCTGTGCCCAAAATAGAAGATCCAATTTTGGCATTTGATCAATTAATTATTAATTTGTTAACAAGCAAAAAGAAAAAATGAATCATTCTTGCTCTGAAAACTTTTCAGACACAAGAATCATCGACAGTTATTCATGTTTGTCCAGTAATCGAATCTGTTGAGGCCAATCATCATTTGGGATTTGCAGCAATGAAGGCCTAATCATTGTCTGAGGTACCGGTAAGCACTGGTACCCTTGATCTTGGTTTGCCCCATGACCTTGTCTTCCTGTTGACATACGGACATCTTCTTCTCCAATGTCCCATCTTTCCACACTCGAAACACCGGTTTCTGTCGTTGTCTGATCTGTGCACCTGTGCACTTGTATTGCTGGGCTGCATCTCTACATCCCTGAGTTGCCACTGCAATCTCTCGTTATCTCCTGAAACACGAAAAAATTCTCTGTACCGTCCTTTTTGGGGAGACAACTGGAAATCAGATGGGACAACTGTGACTTTCATTCCTAATTTCGAGGGCAGTTGTGCATTTGTCTCCTCCACTGTATCCTGTATCCTTTTTATTTTAAGTTCTAGTTCCGTTATCCGTTCTTGCTGTTCCCGTTGTCTGGATTCACCATCCCAAAGATGGAATGCAAGCCAGTCTACCATTAGATTCTGTCTCTTCCTGGCTTTCAATCTTTGTTCCAATCTTTCCAATCGACTTCGCTCAAATGTACCATCTCTTGGAAACTCCTCATCATGTCCCTTTGTCCACAAATACCAATTCTCGACCTGCCTTATAGCTTCTGCACCATAACGGTCGTACATATGATGTGTACAAGTACCTTTTTGTGGAATCTCTGGTTGTCCTTGTGTATTCTTGCAGGCTCCATTTCCCATTCTGCCTTTTATCAAAGTAGCGTTGGATGTGTTGTAGTTTGTTCCTCTAAAGCTTCACTCGTACCTCCAGGAAGGGTCTCTCCACCTGTTCACACGGTGATTTCCAGAGAATCTCCCTCATCCGTGGCTTTTGCACAATCCAATCTCACAGATCAGTATTTGCAGATGAGCCGGAGGGTCAGTATGAAATGGGTGAATCCTCAGGTGTCCGCTCTGTTGACGGGGAAATCACACAATGGTAACCGCACATATATATCTGTATATAAACTCACCACCTTGCTCAATATTCCCAGGTTGTCTCCACATTGTTAATATCACGCAAAGATATCAAAGCTTCTTTCTTGAGACCGCATTTTCATCAATCAAACAATCAATATATTCAATTCAATTTATTCAGTTAAATTTATTCAATTAAATTCAATCAATTAGATTCAATCTCAATTAATTCATCAATATTCATCAATAAATTAAATTAATCATTTTGGATGACTCCTTGCATAAGCCCTTTCCCCAATGATGTCAGGACAGGTCCATCCATTGACCGTCACCTCTGGTTCGTACCTCATGTTAATTGATGAATCACCGTCCTGTCCTAGGGTCATATCTGACATATTTCCCCATTTTGCCTGGTCTCCACAAATTTTCTTTGCAACCACTAAAGGCAACTCATCCTTCATTCGTGAGACAGCCAAAATGGATGGCAGATATTAAAGTTCATTGGGAAAAATATCTCATCATTTTTCTTTTAATAGTATCCAAAATCTCTTGGCAATATAAATTTCGTAAAACTCCTGAAATAAGACTGTAAAATTTCTTCAATCATGCTAAATTTTGAAACTCCATCGCTTGTAATACCCAATTTATCCCATAGGGCTTGAAAGTTCTTTCCCAAGTTCATGCAGCATTCTGCATTTGAACCCTATGATATCATTCATAATAATCATCATGATTTTATAGTCATGGTCCTATCATAATCATCTATTTAAACGAACATTTCCTTTATCACCACAGCTATGTGGTATAATCAACAATAGAATAAAACTGCACATAGCAACAGGCTACCTCATGGCCACTTAGTATACCTATTGACAATAAGTCATAACAATATCGAATAATCATTGAACAATTCAAAAATCGCTTCCCCTGCTCCAGCCGCAGCATCCGTGATATTTGTTTGCTCATTCACTATTCCTGATTCGTCATCAAGGATCTCCATCATCACACAGCGTACTTAATTCCGCATTCTAATGAGAATTCAACAGGAATTTACGACTCAAAGGAAAAAGAACGAGCAGACCTTTTGCAGGATGATCGTTACAAAAATCGTTACATATATTAAAGTATTTATGATGTCGACAAATCATATCTTAATTCTTACAAGATTTTGGTTCTTTGAATAAATCACAGCACCGGGAGAACCAGCTCCAAAAATGGATCTTTGTGTTTATTCAGCACCCTAGTAATTGGTTCTTTGTGTACTAATTACACAGCACCCAGGCCCCGCTCATATGGATCTTTGTGCAGCGCTACACAGCACCTGAGCAAAAGGGGTTTCATCTACATTTTCCCTATCTGGTGTACCATCCGTGATATTTGTCTGCTCATTCACTATTCCTGATTCGTCATCAAGGATCTCCATCATCACACAGCGTACTTAATTCCGCATTTTAATGAGAGTTCAACAGGAATTTACGACTCAAAGGAAAAGAACGAGCAGACCTTTTGCAGGACGATAACTGGAATTAGTCGTGAAAATATATCCAAATACACAAAAATACACACCCACACAAATAAACAACATTTATTCCGTTTAACAGAACAAACATTTCCTCTATCATGACATGCATGTCTTCAAAATTATATGCCCAAGAGAAAAAGTAAAATTAATTAAAACTGCGGGCAGTGATAATCCGGGGACCATACCGCTCCATCCTGATTGGACGGGTGCGTGCTAGAGTCGTTAATAACGACAGTCCAGATCCGATTGTTCAAAATTTTAACTCAATCGATCGAAAAATGAACGCAGGGATGCATTTTAAAGGTGCAGTGGCACTAACTGAGTTGCCACGAATATGGCCACAAAATTGCCAATATGGCCATCACAAAATATTTTCCTTAATCAATTGGCTCATAGCATAACCAATCATATCATTCAACTTCTTCCTGAGTGTGAAGAATATCCAATCATATCATTCAACGTCTTCCTGAGTGTGAAGAATATCCAATCATATCATTCAACTTCTTCCTGAGTGTGAAGAATATCCAATCATATCATTCAACTTCTTTCATAAGTGTGAAGAATATCCAATCATATCATTCAACTTCTTCCTGAGTGTGAAGAATATCCAATCATATCATTCAACTTCTTCCTGAGTGTGAAGAATATCCAATCATATCATTCAACTTCTTTCTGAGTGTGAAGAATATCCAATCATATCATTCAACTTCTTCCTAAGTGTGAAGAATATCCAATCATATCATTCAACTTCTTCCATAAGTGTGAAGAATATCCAATCATATCATTCAACTTCTTCCTGAGTGTGAAGAATATCCAATCATATCATTCAACTTCTTTCATAAGTGTGAAGAATATCCAATCATATCATTCAACTTCTTCCATAAGTGTGAAGAATATCCAATCATATCATTCAACTTCTTCCTGAGTGTGAAGAATATCCAATCATATCATTCAACTTCTTTCATAAGTGTGAAGAATATCCAATCATATCATTCAACGTCTTCCTGAGTGTGAAGAATATCCAATCATATCATTCAACTTCTTCCATAAGTGTGAAGAATATCCAATCATATCATTCAACTTCTTCCTGAGTGTGAAGAATATCCAATCATATCATTCAACTTCTTTCATAAGTGTGAAGAATATCCAATCATATCATTCAACTTCTTCCTGAGTGTGAAGAATATCCAATCATATCATTCAACTTCTTCCTGAGTGTGAAGAATATCCAATCATATCATTCAACCTCTTCCTGAGTGTGAAGAATATCCAATCATATCATTCAACTTCTTCCTGAGTGTGAAGAATATCCAATCATATCATTCAACTTCTTTCATAAGTGTGAAGAATATCCAATCATATCATTCAACTTCTTCCATAAGTGTGAAGAATATCCAATCATATCATTCAACTTCTTCCTGAGTGTGAAGAATATCCAATCATATCATTCAACTTCTTTCACAAGTGTGAAGAATATCCAATCATATCATTCAACTTCTTCCTGAGTGTGAAGAATATCCAATCATATCATTCAACTTCTTTGTTGTCCTTGTGTATTCTTGAAAGTAATTAATTCCGTAACTCAATATTACCTCTATTTATATATACTAGGGCGTGCCCGCACGTACGTGCTTGCCCGTACGTGCTTGCAAAAAAACACACGTGCAAGCAACAACAAAAACTTTGAAACCACGTGGCAGTTACGACCACAGAACCCCCCTCCTATTTACATGCAATGGTTTGGTCCATTCGCAAAGCCAAAACGAACGACCACAGAACCCCCCTCCTATTTACATGCAATGGTTTGGTCCATTCGCAAAGCCAAAACGAACGACCACAGAACCCCCCTCCTATTTACATGCAATGGTTTGATCCATTCGCAAAGCCAAAACGAACGACCACAGAACCCCCCTCCTATTTACATGCAATGGTTTGGTCCATTCGCAAAGCCAAAACGAACGACCACAGAACCCCCCTCCTATTTACATGCAATGGTTTGGTCCATTCGCAAAGCCAAAACGAACGACCACAGAACCCCCCTCCTATTTACATGCAATGGTTTGGTCCATTCGCAAAGCCAAAACGAACGACCACAGAACCCCCCTCCTATTTACATGCAATGGTTTGGTCCATTCGCAAAGCCAAAACGAACGACCACAGAACCCCCCTCCTATTTACATGCAATGGTTTGGTCCATTCGCAAAGCCAAAACGAACGACCACAGAACCCTCGCCATTAATATCTATTGTAAGCGTGCCAAATCAATAAGTATCAATTTTTTCTATGAGCCTCGACCAGAGAGTGGTTGCTACTCACAAAACACTCGTCGCTAGCTGTTCCATTGTCTGCCGATTCCCACTCTGCTGTTTTTGTCTCATAATCTCCAAACAAGAACAGTACACATTTCCTGTAATTATCTCTCATAATCAGGATAAATTTGGAACAGCCCTTAAACTAACACCAAGCAGATCAATTTTTTATATTTAGGTTGAGGTTTCACACAAACTGGTTAACTAAATAATACAGAATTATTATTATTATTATATCTCCGCCTTGGTGAACAGTTTATGTTTTGTATCCCACTGATAGGCCGGATCTGGATTCGGACCTGAACCAAAATCCAATCATTTCGTCGTGTCACCCATGCTATTTATCTGGCAAATTTCATCAAAAAAAACAGCACCGGTTTTGTTTCACCCAAGCGTCCTGCAAAACGCTTTGCTTCTCGCAAAACGTCCGCCAATGGGAAGTAAAGGGAGGGAAAAAAAAAACGGGAGGAAGAGACAGGGTGCCGGAATGGACATGAGGGACAATGAGGGACAGTGAGGGAGTGTTGGTATGCAAAATTTTCTTCTTTTTTTTTTTCCAATCGCCATCTTTCACAGTAATTCTGGACCGGCATGAGGTGGGATTGTCTGTCATGAATTTATTTGTTGATAGAACGAGTTTTAATTTGTCTAAATCCGACCAGTCGTTTCCAAAGATATAAGCCTTTTTGTCGCAATACCATAAATTGGAATGAGGTAAAATATATATATAAATATAATTCCCTTTCCCGGTTCCCTGTCGCTCGCCGAGCGCCGAGCAAGTCGCTCGCTCGACGAGCAAGTCGAGTGTTTTGAACAAGTGCAAAAAAAAAAGAAGTACTTTATACGTGTGCGGGTGGGTAAACGAGTGTACCGGCCTTACACGTCCTGGAAGCAAATGGTCGCAAGGTGCACACTTGCTCCGTTTGCTTCCAGGTCACAGTAAGACCCTTAATGACCAGCGCAAAAATACGTATTTACAGAAATCATTTAGAAAAAAAAACGAATAAATTGCTACAGTCGTTTATCGAAATCCCATTCGTGATGGCTCACGCCACCTATATCGCGGCATCGGTGCGCAAAGAAGCCCCAGACCACCTGCTCCCCCATGTATGTACCCATAACTTCCAAGTTCGTAAATCATATTGGACAAAACAAGACACACTCACCTTTTAAAGAAGACTTGTTTGTGTGTACAATTGATGTCAGCGGTGCCTCCAGATTGTTGTGGAATTTGTAGTGGGGGACTCAGGACTCCAATGACCGGACACAGGTTTACAAAAGGTCTGGTTTATTAACTGTATTTACTTCATTCCAATTACCAAAATGATACCGCATAATATAATGGATCAGGTTAACTCTTTTCGCTGGTCCTTCTCGTTCATCCGATGTTCCTCCGACACTCCCGTTCGGTCAGCGCTTCTCGTAGCAAGTCCCTACCCAACGTTTGCTCTCGGTTATATCGCCAAACTGGACTTAATCCTCTCTCTGCTGATGCCCTGAGGTCATGCATTGCACCGAGTCCTGGCATCAGCTCGCTCCCCTCCTGCTGTGATTTCCATTTACACAGTAGGGGGGGTGCTCTAGCCTGGGGCCTTGACCAGGTGTTTCAAGAGATTACCATGTTCATGCACATTCTGACACTCATTTACAAACTCGTCTTTAACAGAGTTTGCATGTAAAATGTATCTGCTTTGTTACCAGGTTAATTAATAAGTTACCAGTGCCAATTAATAAGTTACACTGAGTTACACTTCCACAATATCTATATAATAATAATCATCAACCATAGTCTGAATGTCAAAAGGATGGTCATTAAAGGTACTCATGCATCCTGGTACTGAGACCAAAGAGCATGGTCATTTAGGATACTCCTGCATACAGGCCTCAATGCCAAAATGAATGGTCATATAAAACGAACCTTTACTTTACCTTAAATTACATTAGCATACCACAACCAGCCAATATTATCAGGAAAATAAGGGCTTGTAATATGAAACATATTGCAAAGCTCTTCAAGTTAATGAACATACTCAACGCACAAAAACTTTACTAATCAAGATATAAAGAAGCAACGTTAAAATAAAAGTATAAATATAATAGAAATTTGGATTGCATGTTAAGAAAGGAAAGTTGGAAAGCACATTAATGTGGAACAAATTGAAAAAGTATAAAGTATAAAAGGATAGCAAAGATAAACTAGATATCTGCAATCACAAATCGATCGATCACCAAGGGTAAGCCCTCCCCCGCTTAACCTCAGCGTTTGTCCGTGACTTACCTTTGGTTACCAATGATGGTCATGTATTGGACCGCCATATGACCTTGACCTTCAACATTTAGAGATCGAGTGAAAATTAAGAAAATGTGTCCCCATTTACAATCTATCCAGAAAATCCAACATAATGAAAATTTAAAGAAAATTATTCAAGTCATGATAAAAAAATGTGTTAAAAAAAACATTTGTACACAGAATCGAGGCTCGTCTAAGAGCTAAATTTTGTTAATTCGGTCACAATTTTTAATGAAGGTCACACATTTTTAATTAGGTCACATTTATGTTAATTAGGTCACACAATTCACACACTTTGTTAATTAGGTCACAATCCGAAAAAAGTAGATCAAGGACCCTAATCAAATAACGGATGGAAAACTTCAGTTCACGTACACTATTATGCTGCAATAACATCTTGGAAGGCAAAGCTGTCTTTGAGATTCCGAATTGGAAAAAAATGAGCGATGACAAAAAAACGCGTTATTTTTTCAGACCGCCATTTGACCTTGACCTTTAAGTCACAGGGGTATGATGTGAGATTAAGCGTAAATGTGCCTTCATCTAGGGATTCTAGGCTATTAAGAGAGGACAATTTTGCTCTGTTCAGACAAACCTTAGTTGAGTTAAGGTGAAAGATGATAAAATGTCATGACCTGAAATTAGGTAAAGGTCAAAAAAAAAAAGTCAACCACGTGTACTTTCTATTCACATTATGAGCCCCCATTGGACTTAGTCCGAAATGGGGGCTTTTGGATTGGGTCTCGTCCATTTGTCCTTCCGTTTGTGCGTGCGTGTGTTGGGTCTGTCCACCTTTTACAAAAATAGTGACAGACAACTTGATAGACAAAAAGAATATTTATTCATATGCACGGAGACAATCTGCTTGTCCACAGGGCCAACCAGATCTATGATATCTATTCTGTTTGAACTTTAATTTATACCCCAAAGTAACTCGGCAAAGTGAGGCAGAAGAGCCTGCCATTAGGATTAGTTCAGGCCACAGGAATGCTGTTATAAAAAACCTTGGCTTTATTTTTACACAAGGTCAAACCACTGATAAAACATGTTTTTGCCAACTTTGCCTTTTTTTTTTTTTGTAAACAGAATCGAGGCTCGTGAAAGAGCTAACATTTATCACACAAAAAAAATCAAACAGACACACAAATTAGAAAATAAGGGGAGCGGTACACAAAATGGGGAGAGAAGGGGAAGCATACAACCACAACATTTGAGAGCAGGGACATCGGGAGATCTGTGGGAGGGAGAAGGCTTGGGGGGTTGAGGCGTGGGAAGGGGGGGGGGGCAGTGGGAGAGGTATAAGACACAAGGACACTGCTAGGACTTCCAGGAAAGAAGTTGGTATTTCAAAAAAGTAGATCTGGGGTGAAATTAGCGGGGGTAGAAAAGATCAAGGTTTTGGATGGGTTAAAATAGATGGTGGTGAACAGCTGTTTTAAAGACCTGGAGGGAGGAGTGGGATTGAAGAGAGTGAGGGAGTTTGTTCCAGAGGTGGGAGAAAAGAGGAGTGAAGGTGAGCAGAGAGTCTTGATTTTGGCAGTTTAATCATAAGAGGGTTGCAGGCAGATCTTGTGCGACCTGTAGGAATATTTATGGGACAGAGCCCAGAGAGAGCTGGGCGAGCCAGGCCGGAGAGGAGTCGGTAGAAGACAGAAAGACCACCAACCTGCCTGCGATGAGTAAGTGAAAGGCCCTCGGAGTTAGCTTCATCGCGGTAGATTCCAATGATTCTGAAAGCTTTGGTTTCAACAACGTGAAGCCGAGCTAGGTGTGAGGCAGGAGCACCGACACAAAGGGGAGAACAGTATTCCATTGAGCTGTGGATGAAAGCCTTGTATGTGGTGAGGAGCTTTACAGATCCTTTACCTTTACACCTTTACAGGTGAGGAGCTTTACAGAGGTGATTTACAGATCGTGTGCCAAGGAAGGACTTTGCACGACGGAGGATGCCCAGTCGGCGACTGGCTTTGAAGGCCAGATTTGAAATGTGGTTTTCCCAGGAAAGATCATGGCAGATAGTGAGACCCAAAAGCTTGAGTGACAGAACTTCTTGGAGAGGATTATTCAGAAAGTGGTTGGGAGGGTTGTCCAGTCGGTCTTTTCAGAGAGACATAGTAAGAGTGTGAGATTTGTCAGGATTGAAAGACATGTTCCACTTGTTTAACCAGTCTGTAATTTTGTCCAGGTCTGCAGAGAGTGAGGAGGCTGCAGACTGCCGATCTGAGGGATGAGGAATGGAGCGGCAGAGAGTGGAGTCATCAGCAAAGAGATGGAGAGGATTTTCAAGAGAGTCAGAGAGATCATTGATGAAGACCAGAAAAAGCACAGGGCCCTGAACACTGCATTGGGGAACTCCAGTCTGAACAGGAAGGGGAGATGAGAGAAACCCATTCAGGGCCACACGTTGACTACGACTAGAGAGGAAGTCCGCCAGCCATGCTTTGAGATTTGCATGGATACCATAGGAGGAGAGTTTGGTGAGCAGAGCGGGGTGGCACACCATGTCGAAGGCACGTGATATGTCAAGGGAGACAGCTCTAATTTGCTGTTTGACATTGAGAACCTCCATCCATTTTGAGACAGCTGAAGCAGCATGTCCAGAGTGGAGTGACCTGGTCTGAAACCAAATTGATGATCAGAGATCAAGCCATTGGAGAAGAGGAAAGATTTCATATCTGAAGCCATGATGGATTCCATGACTTTGTTGATTAATTGGGAGAAGGCTGATTGGTCTGTAGTTGCAAGGATCTGTTTTTGCACTTTTTTGTGCAAAGCGGTGATGTTGGCAGATTTCCAAGCTAATGGCAGATGACCTTGAGCAAAAGAGAGGGTGAAGAGAACAGCGAGAGGGAGTGAAAGAGCGGCAGAACAGGATTTTAGGACCCGTGGGCTGATGCCGTCAGGTCCAGTTGCAGAATCAGAGTCTAGGGTTGACAGAAACTTTTCCACCTTGTCTGTATGAAAGCACACAGAGTCCAGGAGCAGCTGGGTATGACTGGGTACGGTGGGGCCAGAGATGGATGGGTTTGGGACACAAGATTTAGAGGCAAACACAGAGTTGAGGCATTCAGCTTTTTCACGTGCGGAGTCAGCTGTGTAGCCGTTTGAGGTAAGGGAGGGGATTTTGGGGGAACAAACACCAGAAACAGATTTGACCAGGCGCCACCAGTATTTGGAAGAGGGAGACAGATTTGAGAGTTCGGTCTGGAGAATGGAGAGATATTGTTTCCTGGCTCTCCTGCGGGTGGACAAACACTTGTTTCGGGCTTTGTGAAAGGAAATGAGATTTCCTTCCGTTGGATTTGCTTTCCAAGAGGCGAAGGCAAGTTGTTTCTGGGCAACTGCCTCACCACAAGATTCCATGTACCATGGACGGTAGGAAGGGCATGACAACTGAAGATGAGATGGGATAAATCTGTGCATGAGAGAGAGCAATAATGCATGATATGGCTTTATGCCAATGGTGCTCAAACAATCATATTTCCTTTAACTTCGCATGACTACCCCACGTGATGCAATAACCCAGCATGCTTTATGACCATTGGTACCACAGATTGGTCCAGAGATGACAATTATTCATTTTTACTCTGACACGTACATGCGTGCGTGCATGTATCCGCAACCATATCTCGGAGATGTATGGACCGAATTTGTTCAAACTTGGCAAAAAAACAATATATATGATGGCATACATATGCACATCATTTTGTTTTGTGATGTGATGACAAGGATCAAAGACCGACTGTAAGACTGGGGCCATTTTAGTTGTAAAAAAAACCGATGTTGAACACATCCTCTTGAAACCATTTCTCAGACAGGCATTTACAGATCTTGTTTAAACTTTGCACACAGATAAATGAATGATGGCTTATATAGGGACACCATTTCTTTTCGAGATCTAATTAAAGATGGCCGGCTGGCTGTCATTTTGTTACTTAAACGTGTCACAACCATTTATTGAACATGCATGGTCTGATTTTGTTTAAACTTGGCACAAGCAGAGTACCGTACATGATGGCATACAGGTGTACCTCACTTTATTCTGCGATCTGCTGAAAGATGGCCAACACGTAGACGGGCGGCCATAAAAGTTGTAAAAAACCTGATATTGAACACGTCCTCAACCATTTCTCGATCATGCATTTGCCGATCCTGTTCAAACTTGGCAGACAGATAAAGAATGATGGCTTACAAAAGAACGTCATTGCTTTTCGAGATCAGATCCAAGATGGCCGACTGGCGGCCATTTTGTTACTTAAACGTGTCTCCAATCATTTCTCAAAATGCATGATCCGATTTTGTTCAAACTTGGAAAAAAGACAATAGATGAGAGTGTACATATGCAGACGATTTTGTTTTGTAATCTGACCAAAGATAGCCGACTGGCGGCTTTTAACTCCGTACAGTAAAATTACTAAAACCACGGGGCTATGACATTTATGTCTTTTTCTTCTTCTTGATGCAAAATTTCATTTCAAAAGTCCTCGCCGGCTCCAAGATACAGCTTGGAGATTTCGGGAATTGGAAGTGCTGGAAGAAAAAAAAACTAAATGCCGATTTAGTACTCCTAGGAGTCAAATAAACTTAAATTAAGGTACCATTAAAAACTGGGGACACAAATAGTAGAAACAAACCCTGCAACACCTATAAGACTTCCCGTCTCCTATAGGGTGTGGCTTAATAAATGTCACAATCCCTGCAAATAAATAATCATAACAAGTGGATTAACCACATGGATGGGATTATTTCAGAACGATGGTATGAACTTCATCATCATCATCATCACCATCATCATCAGTGTACCATACTCCTTGTAATAAAGTGTCGATTTTAACAAAGAAGTCTCTTGGCAGGGGGATGTTTTATTCTGGGTGTTTTGGTTATGCTGGATGGTTTGGTTCTGCCAGGTAGTATTGTTATGACGAATAGTATGATTATGCCAGGTGTTGTGGTTATTCCGGGTTGTGTGGTTATGCTGGGTAGTATCGTTGTGCAGGGTAGTGTGGAAATGTGTGTGGCCGAGCAGTATGGTTCTGCTGCATAATATGGTTATGCCGGGTACTGTGGTTATGCTGAGTAGTGTGGTTATGCTTGTTAGCATGATGACATGTCAGTCTTATTGTCAGAAGTCATGATGTCATGTCATTCTAAGTGCCAGAAGTCATGACGTCATGTCAGTCTGATTGTCAGAAGCCATGACTATGACGTCATAGTCAGTTTGAATGTCAGAAGTCATGATGGCATATCAGTCTGATTGTTAGCGGTCATGATGTAATGTCAGTGACTGAATGTCAAAAGTCATGATGTCATGTCAGTCTGATTGTCAGAAGTCATGATGTCATATCAGTCTGATTGTTAGCGGTCATGATGTAATGCCAGTCTGATTGTCAGAAGTCATGATGTCATGTCAGTCTGCATCACATCTCTGCATTTCAGAAACACACTAATGAGGCGACACACATCGGAAGGGCTTCGAGATGTCAAGTTGTTGTATTTGGCCGGTGTCTGTAGATTGTCTTTCCATATCTGTCTATGTTTTGGGAAGATGGCACAGATATGTATGCAGGTACAAAACCGTGTCTGTGTGAAATCTCCCTCAGGATCAAAGCCATTGCCTACACGTTTTTCTTTCTTTGCCAAAAAAATGGGGACACCCACCGAGGCATGTAATTGCTGTTTTCTGGCTTCTACAAGAGATCGATGCTCATGAAACACACCTGTCCTTCACTCTTCCTCCAATCCCATACCACCGTTGTTTCCGTGTCCAAAGCGGAGGTTGAACATGAGGTTGTAGATTCACCAGGCAGGATTTGAGTCTCGCACCGCACAAGCTTGGACCCTTGGGTAAAGCTGCAAAGTTGTGACTTGACCTTGATTCAAGACTTTTTTAAAAAGATTCCTTCAACAAGATGTGTCTCCGGAGATTGTAACCCACACACATTAATGAAAATGATTATCTATATAATCTGACCTCTACAATGACGATGTAATGACTGTCCAATTGATGATTTTTTAAAACCTTTTTCTTTAAACCTTTGATAACATCATTCAGAGCTTAGACCAGAACATATATAGTGAACATTAAGTTAGGAGTCTTCTCCATAAAATCACGGGATGGGGAGAGGGATGGGTAAGTAAAAGAAGGTAAGAGGGAGAGGGGTGAAAAGTGGGAAATAGGGGGGGGGGGGGCAGGTTAGAATTTGGAGAGAAAATGGGTAAGAGATTGAAAATAGATGAGGAAGGAGATAAAGGGAAAAGAGGTCGGAGTGAGATGACACTGAAAGTAAAATGGGAAATGGAAATTTATGGGTAGGAAGATTGGAGGGGAGGGCACAGTAGGCCTAAACTTTAAACTTTATCCTTTTTATTTTTAAAATATATATATATCAGTTACTATGCGATTACATACCATCAGTGGTGAACCGCCATGAAGGTATCCCATCCAGCTATGCTGTACCTTAATAGGAGCGATAAATACCATCTGCCACACGGCACATTATCTCTGGTATCCACTGATTATATGGAATCGCCTGGATGCAGCCGGGAGCAACCAATCCAAATATATCTTCAGTTCTCCAGCTTGCAATGAGCGCACGTAATGACGTCACTGCGATTTCCATACACTCTGCCTGTCAAGCTCTCAAGAGAACCCTCCAACAGAGCAGACTTTTGATCTTAGTTCAGATACTGTCATAAGTGTATGTAAAACTCACAGTTACCGACCTGGTTTCGCCCTTTTTGGGCTCAAATTATCAGGGCAACGCAGTGAGTCCTGCATACACTTATGACTCTGAAAACCTTTCGGTTATATACCAGTTACTATGCGATTACATACCATCAGTGTATCTGATGAAGCCCCAAAAGGCCAGACTCAAAATGACCAGAGCCCAGTATAGGAGCTGGGGGGAGTTTGTGTACATGACTCTTTTCGAGCATAAACTTCAATTTTTCTGTTCTATATGCCAAGACATTTAGAAAAAGTTTGGCTAACACCTACAGGTCAAGTACGTTTTTTCTGCAGAGCCTATCTAGGATTTTTGTTTTGGCGCCAAGGGGCTGAAATGATGGTAATGGAGTTTCATGGAATAAATCATTACTAAGCATCCATAAATTATTCATTTTTATTTATTTATATTGCTTGGGTATTGCTAACAACTTTTTAGCATGATTCATTGCCCTAAACCTTGGTTTGCCGTACAAAATGGCCATATTTTACTTAAATTTAGGCAAAAATCGCTTTCAGTTTAAAAGTAGCCCAAAGTTTGATGGTTTCTTATTCACCCAATATTGTAAGTAGAGCTATCAAATTTGGCCAAAAGTTTCCTCATTAAGTGCTCTGAGCAATCCAATTTTCATATTGATACATCAGGGCCCTGTATGATGCCCATGGGGCCCACTGTAACCCAATGTCAACCCCACCCCTAAATAGCTGCTTCTAAGGCATTTCATCAAATTACCATATCTCCTAAAGTAAATGCCATAGAAAGTTGATCTTTTTTTTCCTTTTTTTTGTATACAAGATCGAGGCTCGTGAAAGAGCTAACATTAATCACACAAAAAGTCAAACCGACACAAACCAACACATACAACACAAAATAAGGGGAGTGGTAGACAAGATGGTGTTACGACGGTTACGTGCTCCTCCCCAAACCCCGGTGACGGTGTACCTCCGAGCCCCGAAAGGAGTCACGGCAGAAAGATGTGTTATTATGTGTGTCAATGACCAATGGTGAAACCACACCAACCGATTGTTACCAAAAAACAAGTATTGTATTAATGTCACACAAGAATAACAGCACAAGAACAATATACTTTCAATTGCACAACCAAAATACATTGAAACCCCGATTTTACGCGCCCCGAATTAACGCGAATTTGGATATAACGCGATGAGTCATTGGACCTTTTTTTTTTTTGCTCTTTCCGGAACTTCTTCCGGAAATGGAACAAACTGCTAGAAAAAGAAAATATTTTTCTGTGAAAGATAAGCTTCACGCACTTGACGTGATCAAGACGAAAAGTCAAACTCAAGTTGCACGAGACCTCGGGATACCGGAATCAACACTTTGTGGCTGGAAATCTCGAGAAGAAAAGTTATGTGCGTCACTTTGCAAAGTTGAAGAAGAAGCAGGACTAAAAGCCAAACGCCTGAAGACAGCCAAAGATGTCAGCCTCGATGACTCCCTGTATGAGTGGTTTGTTCAAGCTCGCTCAGAAGGCCTTCCAATGTCTGAATGGAGCAAAGAAGAGCTACACCAGTGGCACTCTGCCGACGACGAATGCCCAACATATGAGCACCTGACGGATGCCGAGATCGTCCGTAACGTAACTATAGCACCGGCGGAGGCAAGTGTACTGATTCTCGAGCCACAAGAAGATGATAATGAAGAGCCTCCACCCCCACCCCCAAAAATGTCTGAAGCCATTGAACACCTTGAGGCTAGCCTCCGTTGGCTGGAGACCCAGGAGGTGGACCACATAAAAATCCTCCAACTCAGAAGCATTCTATATTTCGCTCGCAGCCAGCGACATGCTACGTTCAAGCAAGGATCACTCGATCACTATTTTAAGAAATAAACTGTAAATGATGATTGCTAATATTCTTGAATGTTTTTATTTGTTGTTTTAGGATGTTTTAGGATGTTAGGTCAACATTGGGTCAGTTTGAACGCTGATTTTCTTGAACTCCAATTTAGCGCGACCCCACTTTTTTCACGATGCCATTTTATGGACCTCAACGATCGCGTTATAACGGGGCCACGCTGTACCATACAATTCCTATGATGGTACCATCAGTTTCTTACTCAATAACTCACTGTGCTCCAAGTGAGCGAAAAGAACATTCCCCAAAGTCTCTGTCCCGGCACCAAGCCAAAGTCGATCCACGCTCTGATGATCGCAAGAAAAAGGTCGTATCGAGACCAGAATCCAGGTCGGCTGACAGTCAACGCTGCCAAAGAGGCGCAAAGGTGCACCCACAAGGTGACTGGGAAATCACACCTTCGGGTATGAACGTTCAGCGGCTCCCAAACGGTGAACCGCAAATTCCCACTCGAAATCCATGTTACACACGCAAACCAGGCTAACGGCTGTGTGCGGTGAAATTGCTGGAGCGAGGTGAAAAGGCTGGAGCGATGCGAAATGGCGGGAGCGAGGCGAAATGGCGGGCAGGCCCGTAATGGAGGCGTACCTGCTCTCCAACAACGATTCTCTTCGGAATCAACCGCAAAACCCGTCACGCAGGTTTATCTGTCACAGCCATAACCACTCTGTCACAGGAATCTCTTTCCCGGGAAAACCAAAGTTCGCTCATGACCCACGTTCGCCAGCGTCTCCTCGAGACCTCAAAGCAGCTCGGCTTTTTCTTCCCGATCTCTCTTGCTCCGCTTTTCGCTTCCTCCTCCTCTTCTTCCGGTTTCTCCCGATCCGGTTTCCGGTTTCTTTTAAAACACTAATTTTTTCACCTTTTGAAAACAGTTATCTCCATTTCACTTAAACGATAACAATAATAGTACATGGAACCAAAAATGCTTACAGTGGATGAAAACCACAACGACGGAAGTGACGAATCCGTAACAATGGGGAGAGAAGAGGAAGGACACAAACAAAACATTTGAGAGCAGGGACATCGAGAGAATTGTGGGAGGGAGAGGGCTTGGGGGGAGGTGGGAGAGGTATAAAACATATGGACACTGCAAGGACTTTCAGGAAAGAAGTTGGAATTTCGAAAAAATGTATCTGGGGTGAATTAGTGGGGGTAGAAAAGATCAAGGTTTTGGATGAGGGAAGATAAGAGATGGTGGTGAACAGCTGTTTTAAAGACCTGGAGGGAGGGGTGGGATTGAAGGGAGTGGGGGAGTTTGTTCCAGAGGCAGGAAAAAAGGGGAATGAAAGAGTGAAGGTGAGCAGAGAGCCTAGATTTTGGCAGTTTAACCATAAGAGGGTTGCTGGCAGATCTTGTGCGACCTGTAGGAATATTTGGGGGACAGAGCACAGAGAGAGCTGGGGGAGCAAGGCCGGAGAGGAGTCGGTAGAAGACAGAAAGACCACCAACCTGCCTGCGGTGAGTGAGTGAAAGGCCCTCGGAGTTAGCTTCATCGCAGGAGATTCCAATGATTCTGAAAGCTTTGGCTTCAACAGCGTGATGCCGAGCGAGGTGTGAGACAGGAGCACAGGCCCAGAGGGGGGGGGAACAGTATTCCATTGAGCTGCGGATGAATGCCTTGTATGTGGTGAGGAGCTCAGGTGTGCCAAGGAAGGACCACAAGACGGAGGATGCCCAGTCGGCGACTAGCTTTGGAGGCCAGCCTGGCAATGTGGTTTTCCCAAGAAAGATCTTGGCAGATAGTGAGACCCAAAAGCTTGAGCGACAGAACTTCTTGGAGAGGATTGTTGAGAAAGTAGATGGGAGGGTTATCTCGTCGGCCTTTTCATCGAGACATTGTAAAAGTGTGAGATTTGTCAGGATTGAAAGACATGTTCCACTTGTTTGACCAGTCTGTGATTTTGTTCAGATCTGCAGAGAGTGAGGAGGCTGCAGGCTGCCGATCTGAGGGATGAGGAATGGAGTGGCAGAGAGTGGAGGCATCAGCAAAGAGATAGAGAGGACTTTCCAGAGAGTCGGAGATATCATTGATGAAGAACAGAAAAAGCACAGGGCCCAGAACACAACCTTGGGGAACTCCGGCCAGAACAGGAAGGGGCGATGAAAGAAATCCATTCAGGGCCAAACATTGACTACGACCAGAGAGGAAGTCCGCAAGCCACGCGTGGATATTTGCATGGATACCATAGGAGGAGAGTTTGGTGAGCAGAGCTGGGTGCCAGACCGTATTGAAGGCACGTGATATGTCGAGGGAGACAGCTCTGATTTCCTGTTTGGCATTGATGACCTCCATCCATTGTTGAGACAGCAGAAGCAACATGTCCAGAGTAGAATGACCTTGTCTGAATCCAAAATGATGAACGGAGATCAAGCCATTGGAGAAGAGGCAATGATGGATTCCATGACTTTGCTGATAATTGGGAGCAGGCTGATTGGTCTGTAGTTGCAAGGATCTGTTTTTGCACCTTTTTTGTGTAAAGCGGTGATGTTGGCTGATTTCCAAGCAGATGGCAGATGACCTTGAGCAAAAGACAGGGTGAAAAGAACAGAGAGAGGGTGAGATAGAGCCGCAGAGCAGGATTTTAGGACCCATGGGCTGATGCCATCTGGTCCAGTTGCAGAATCAGAGTCGAGGTTTGACAAAAACTTCTCCACCTTGTCAGGAGAGAAGGAAACAGTGTCCGGGAGCAGTTGGGTTCGACTGGGTAAGGTGGGAACAGAGAGAGATGGGTTTGGGACACAAGATTTTGAGGTAAACACAGAGATTCGGCTTTGTCATTCGGCTTTGTCACGTGCGGTGTCAACTGTGTAGCCATTTGAGGTGAGGGAGGGGATGGAGGGGGAACAAACACCAGAAACGGATTTGACCAGACGCCACCAGGATTTCGAGGAAGGAGACAGGTTTGAGAGTTCATTTGATTAATTGATTAATCAAGAAAATTTTCACATCTCTATTGCGGAAGTTACATTGATCATCAATACGATTCAAGTAGCTTCGGATAGCACTCAGCTCATAGCCCTTGCCATTTTTCAAGCCTTGCTCCAACTCTGTCACAACCTGACTCCATGCAAGCTGTTTGGCAGACAATTTCGGAACCATGTCCCTGGAGCGAGACTCATACTTATACAAATACTTAATCATGCACTCATTGTGGTAATATAGATCTGCTCCAAACAGAATGTGGATCTTGAAGGTCACAGGTTCGGTTGTATACAGCATCTTGAAAGAAGTTAGTTGCAGCAAGAAAAGATGAAGCACGGTTGGATTCACAAATGCGATATTTGGTGTACAGTTGTTTGCATCGATTTGTTATCACAGATCATACAGTTCACGTCTCGCAATGCTGTTGCTGTTGTATCTGCATTAGGCGGGTGGCGGACAGCCTGGGAATGAGTGCTTCTATCATGTGTTTTGTTCTGCTGGGGAAAAGATGAGTCGTGGCCTTGATCTAGAGTCTTTTTAGTTATTCTCTCCAGAAAAGATTTCATAGTGTATGCTTTATAACATTCATTAGTGACATGATTTAAAAAAGCGATCTCCTTCAACGAGCCTCAGTCTTTTGGAAACACTGTTATTGTGTATGTCACTGGCTTCTCGTATCCTTATACAGCCATTGCTTGTGCTTACAACTTTATCATCTCGTGCTTTCTGACAGATGATACATTTCGTCACATCAAAAGAAATGTCTTGTGATGACCTTAAGAGTGTTACAGACTCCATCAATGAAAACAGATTTTTGGTATTAAGGCAGCAGATCAGTCTATGGCTCTGCACCCACAAAAGTCTTCACAACCCTGAAAAAGAAATAGCATACGGTTACTCCATCTCATAAGTGCATTTAAACATGGGGGGGGGGGGAGGTGGGAGGGGAGGGGAGCTTGTTTACATGACTCTTTTACAGAGTCACCTTAAATGTTCTTGTATTTTTCTATTTTTGCAGCCATTTTGATGGGTATTATGGATTTATACTAATTAGATTAACTCCAAAAATTATAATAATGGTGCCAATCAATTCCTTGGGGTCTAAAACCTATACATAGACACAGAGATCTCGCGAGATCTTGCGGGGGAAGTCACGGTTTTTCGAGGCTGGCCCGACCTTCACGCACGCTCGAAGTTAAGTAAATTGTTCACAATTGTATTTTTGTCGAAACTGTATTATCTTACGTGTGTGTACCTATAGTGCGTCCCTTGGAAGATTATTGGTGTTAATCTTTCATACCTGTATAGAGTGGTCGAGTATTTCATGCCGCGATATATTGTGGCCTTGCTGTTGTTCTTTAAGCTTCCTACCTGGAGGCTTTGTTTTCTCTCAGCGGTCGATTGTGGTCCTGATACTCTCGTTCTCTCAGTTTTTTCCCAGTATTTTCACCCCATACTTCCTTGTTTAAAATCTTAAATAAAAAAAAACAAAAACATTTCCTTCTTTGTTCTTTTCGTTCGTTCGTTCTTTGACCACGTGTTTCACCCCCATTTCACGCCATTACCCAGATCTATTTTGCCCTGTTCTTTTTTGCTGACATATTTTGCCCTGTTCACGTGACTCGTGGTTGTCCCTCTAGGCTCCCTCTCGCCGTTGTTTTTTTTTGTGAATATTAGACTGTTCTTCACGGTTCTGTTTAAATATGTTTAAACTTTCCCCTGCAGTGTTTTATTCAGTGGTATGTTACAACACGCTGTTTTTCTTCATATTTAAAAGGCTCTTTTCAATTTCCTCTCCAACTCATTCTGCTTCAAAAAAATATTCAATCTCTTATAATTCTAAATCACTACATGCTCTAAATTCAAATTCATTCCACCCCTCCTCTATCGTTCGTAAACGGATCGCTAACTTGAAAATCACAATAAACCCAATTTGTTATAAATGTTCGTCTTTCATTAATCATCCACTTTCTAAACTCCCCCCTTGCCCCTCCCCTCCAAATCTCCCCCCTTGCCCCTCCCCTCCCAAACTCCCCCCTTGCCCCTCCCCTCCTAAACTTCCCCCAACCCCTCCCCTTCAAATCTCCCCCCTACCATCCCTCTCCAATTCTCCCCCCTCCCACCCCCTTCTCAAAGCTGCCTCCTTCCGACTTCATCTCCCTTCTATCTCATGCATCCACCTCCCCCAACCTTCTACTTTCCTCTGCCACCCCTCAAAGAACCCCTCACTGTGCCTCATCCCATCACCATCAAACCTTTCGTCCTCATCCTTCCCTTTCTTGTAACACTTCTGTAGTCTCTGACACACTATTAACTGCTCTTCCTACTTCCCCCGCCCATCCTTCATCTGCCCCTACCCCACCCCTCCCCTCTCCTGCACCCGATGCTCCCCCTCTCTCCTCATTAACGATATTGACGTCAAACATCCGAGGCCTTCGCTCAAACCTGATTGATCTCTCCATTCAGGTTGGTTCTGACAATCCAGACTTGATCTGCTTAACAGACACTTTCCTCCTTCAAGATGTCTCTGATTCCTTAATATCTCTTCCTGGTTACTTCTTCCTCCGGTATGATAGACCTGAGCCTCGTCCTGGTGGTGGGGTTGCTATCTTTATAAAAAACCCTCTTCCTCACTCTCCTTGCACTGCCCTCTCTCCACCCCACCCCCAGGAGTACCTCTGGCTACGGCTTCCTCTCCGCTCCCACCTTTTGTTCATATGTGTTCTGTACCGTCCTCCAAACAGTGATGACTCAATTTACATGTCGCTGTCTGACAACATGGACCAACTTCTATCAACTCATCCCAACTCTCTCTTCCTCATATGTGGCGACTTCAACTGTCATCATGCCAGCTGGCTGGGTGTGGGTTCCTCTCTCACCAGCCATGGCACCTCAGCAAAGGACTTCTGTGACTTATTGGGACTGACACAATCTGTCAATTTCCTGACCCGGATCTCAGTCAATGGAGTATCTTCTCTTCTAGACTTGGTTATGACAAACTTCCCTGCAAATGTCTGCTGCTCTTCTTCTGTTCCAATCGGTTCTTCTGATCATGTGCTTGTTAAAGTGGACATCTCTCTGGCCATTCTCAGAGAGCCTCCTCAGCATCGACGAGTCTGGCATTTCACTCAGGCCGACTGGCACGGGCTGCAAGCAGCCATCAATCATGTGGACTGGTCTCCCATCTCTGCTGCCTCTGACATCATTTCTTCCTGGGAATTCTTCCAAAGCAAACTGCTCTCTCTCATGCACAGATTTATCCCATCTCGTCTTCAGTTGTCTTACCCTTCCTCCCGTCCATGGTACACTGAATCTTGTGGTGAGGCAGTTGCCCTGAAACAACTTGCTTTGCCTCTTGGAAGGCAAATCCAACTGAAGGTAATCTCAGTTCCTTCCAACAAGTTCGGAACAAGTGTGTGTCTACCCTCAGGAGTGCCAGAAAGCACTATCTCTCCACACTCAAGAATGAACTCTCAAACCTGTCTCCTTCCTCCAAATCCTGGTGGCATCTGGTCAAATCCGTTTCTGGTGTTTTTTCCCCTCCATCCCCTCCCTTGATTTCACATATCCTGATGCTTTTCGCAAATCAATGATGGTATTCAGTGTGTCAAATAATGCTGCCGATAGGTTAGCTGAATGCATTCGCTCTGTTGATCCTGTGCAAGTATGTGCCAGTGTGATTAGGATGTCTCTTGATGATTATGATTTTGGTCTTGAAGATAGCTTTTGTGATGCTCAAGATTTAAAACTTGCGTATAATGATATGAATATCCCAGATCCTGTGCTCAGCTTTTTGGGGTTTTTGTACAATTTCAATCCTGAAACCTACCAACAAGCAGCAAAATCAGTCATGACAGAGGAGAAGCTTGCTGCTGAACGAGAAGATGGTGATGAAGATGATGAAGGTGATATCGATGACAGAGAGGAAAATGGCAACCTCTCCACACAACGTTGCAGAAAGTTACAATCCCTCTTCCAAATCATGTACTATGTGCACCACCGTGGAAGAAAGAGAACGCCCATGCATATCATGAATGCAGAATCTGTTCATGGTCTTGGACGTGGAGGCAAAATTGTGACCACAACCTTAAACCACGAAGGACTTGCACTCAGCTACACTGAGCTGCGTAGGTACCAACATGATCTCGCATATTTCACAGCACAGCACAACCCATATCGTGTCGCATTACCCACCCACTTTGACCAAGGGCAATTCACCTCAGGTGCCATTGACAACTGGGACCACGAGGGCGCAAATGTCTCGGAGCATGATACAGTGACTGTACTTTACCAAGATAAACCCCCATCAACAACTTGTAAACCCAAGATATATGACACACAAGTCACACATGGGCCACAAGCTTTTAAGGAAATGCTACCATGTCAAGTACTCTCATTTCCATAAATCAGCACGACGTCCAAACATCCCTACATCCTACAAAGTAAATGACCATATCTACAAATCTGCAAAAGCTGATGCAGCAAAACTGAAAGATACCACCTGGTCCCTCACCCACCTAGATGTCAACCAAAATGAAGTCTCGATCTATCCTCAGTCACAAACGATGCCTTCTTGGAGTGCGAGCAACTCTGTTTGGACTGAAGAGAATATTCCAGTGAAGATACTCGCATTCTTGCCTGTCCTGTCATATCCCGTTACTGAATATACAACGGTTTATTCTGCAATGAAGAATTTCATGGCACTTGGTTCACAGCTGGTTCAAAGAGAAATCCCTTTGTATTGCGATGAGGGGGTGTACTGCATTGTCAAGGAAATTCAAATGATGCGACCTCAGGAATTTTGCAATCTAGTCCCAGTTATGGGAACATTTAATTTGGTGAAAATTGTCCTCAAGTGCAATGGAAAAGCCCTAGGTGGAAGTGGAGCTGACATCACTTGGCTGCAGGCCGGTGTCTTTGGGACCAAAGACCAAAGACTCCGCAGAACTCGGTTCTCAATGGAGGTCATTACAGCCGCTGTCTTGAAGGCATGCAATCATCATCCAGAACTCGGTTCTCAATGGAGGTCATTACAGCCGCTGTCTTGAAGGCATGCAATTTCTTGCTGAAGCATTCAAGCGTCTTCTCCACAAGGAATTCTTCGCTGAAAAAGGTGTCGAGCCATATGCACCAGAGCTTGCAATCCTGGCAAAGCTCAAGTCAAGTGTCACAAAGAAGAACATCAGTGAAAGTCAGAAGTACATGGCAGAGTTTGCAACTGCATCCAACAAGTTGACAGAAGATCTAAATAGCTTCATAAAAACTCACTCCGCTGTAAATGAGAACTTCCAATTATTCTGGACTCAATTCTTCCGCATGATGGATGTGTGGTGCATGATCTGTTGAGAGCTGATCGTGAGGGGATGTGGGAGCTCCATCTTGATGCGGTACAACGTGCTCTCTATCTGTTCGCTGCATTTGATTCCACCAACTACCTGCGCGGGTGCTCTGTTTATCTGGAAGACATGCGACGCCTGCCTCAAACTGCACCATCAGTCTATGAGAACTTCTCAAATTGGAATTTTTCTATCAAGGACAAACCTGGCCGCTTCATTGCCGTTGGTGGTGACCAGAAACTAGAGCAGAGTAACAACCTCTCATCTAAATGCAGTGACGGAGTCATCGGACATGCCAAGCAGAAGCAGTACGTCGCTCAATGGGACCTGATTTATCATGAAATGATGGCAGTAAAGAATCTGCATCGTGAATACGCTGGCATGATGGAGAGCACACATGAATCGTGTAACCACCACCAGTCATCCCAAGCCACTACAACCGGCCATGAGTCCCATATCCAGGCAATCCCATATCCAAAATAATCCAGGTGAGGAGAACGAGTGGGGGAGGGAGGGGGATGGTCGGAGGAAGGGAAGACCTAGCGGGGGGAACGGGCGTGGAACTGGGAGGTGGGGGGAGGAAAAAATGGGAAGGGAGGACGAGGGTTGTGGTACCGGGTTTGATGAAAATGGAGTGGTGGGGGAGATAGAGAATACACAATGTGAAAATAAACAAAAATGGAAAGGAAAAGGTCAGAACAACGACCAAAAAAATGGGGGTGGCGGGTAGAAAGATCGAAAGTCGGTGCAGCTCGCACCTCACCACACATGCACAGCCGCCATCTTGCCACGCCCAACACACAAACGGCCAGCAGGGAGCGAGAGAGAGAAAGAGACAAGAGGGAAAGGGCCAGTTCATGGGGGCCATCGACACTCTTACTGTGACCTGACCGCACTGCCCTGACGAATCAGGGCAGCAGCAAAGAATGGTGCAGATTTGGCCCACGACTTGCGTTGGGTGGTACAACCACCGTGAAGAGGCATCACTGACAGTTGTCTTTGGGTATGTTTTTGTCATTTGCCACATTTACTATTGTACTCAGTTGTTTGTTTCTGTGACGAGCTATACAAATAATTTGCTTTTATATGTAGCACTTCTATATGTCTTTATAAGTATTTGTCTCTAATATAGTCGTACATTTCTGCTTGTTGCGGGTTCTTTTTAAAAAGAAGTTAAACACCCATAGCTTACTTTTCCTGGGCAACTTTGTGTACGAATTTACACCTTTTCGGCCAATTAATGGATAATAAAAGTGCCATTGTGCCATGGAGTAAGGCGTCAGCAAGCATTGTAAACACCTATAAGTTGTAACAGTACGAGCTGCCAAGGTCGTGCGATGGATGCGTGCTTCCCAAACCAGCGATATAAACAGCGGAGCAGTTGTGTGCTCCTTGCAATACAACGCTGATTGCAATGTGTCGTGATTGTGCTCCGCTACAATGCACTGCTCATTTCAAACTGCGCCTGTGCGCTCATTCAAAGAGATTCGTTTGAGTGCATGATGTTGTTTTAATGTTTCATTCCCAGCAAACGGGTTTCTATCTCTCTTGGAGCCCGGCAATGACAGAATATAACACACTGCCATGTTGCCTCCGAATGGGGCCAATGTTTCATCGGCACATTGTTGGAATGAGATTCCGCAACCTTCTTCTGCATTGTTCCCATAGATCGGCCTTGGTTGTGCGTGTGGAGCTGGCTTTCAATAAATATGGAAAATATAATATAAAATGAATTCAAGCAGGTGGTGGTGGAGGCGATTGGCTTGTGTGGCCAATGCCATATAGAAAGTTATGCCTTTGTATTCCAATATAAGGATAATTCAGCTGAATTGTGGAACGGCACTCAGGAGGATAACACATCCCGTGACGTGAGTTAAGATGGAGAAAATGTCCTTGGTTGTCTTCGAAGTCACCATCCTGTAGGATGGGTATAGAGGAATTTTTTTTTTTTTTTTTTATATTTCTACATCGGTATATCGAGTATAGATGGATACGTCTGCAGTAGCAGTTGGGGTTTTCAGCTGATCCATCCAATTGATGTCATTCGTTCATCATGTTACAACAGCAATGCATCGCCAGCATTTGGTATGCAGCACGTGACTGCTCCTTGCTTCATTGCTGGGAGGGTGGCTGCACCGCTCGCACATTGCCCCTTGTACCTGTTGGAGCAGGAATTTTTAATTCGTTCAAGGTGCCGGCGATGCCTCTCGTGCGCTTCGGGAAGGGCACTGTAGGATTTTAACGCCCTGGGTCGGGATTCAAAGTCAAGTGAGACAGCGAAGACGTCAGTGTGCCTGTCTTGAGGCCATCCTGCCAGCGCCAAGACAATACAAACAAGAAAGAGCAATCAGATATTGCTGACGCTCGCCAGGATGTTGTCAGTGATTTTTAAGGCTTTTGTGTTAAAACAAATATGGCGGGCCAACCACATGCCCGATGACGTCATAAAAAAAATTCTCCACCAATTTATCCCTAGATGACGCTCAAGAAATTTCACCTATAAAATCGAATTTTTGTACTTGTCGAATTATGACGTCTTAATGGAGGCACCTATGAAATCATCCTTAACGTATGTATATTTCACATGGCGAGCTCTTTACAATGAGCCATGTCTCAATTTTTTTCTATTCAGCGCTTTCGGAGAAATAGAGGTACAAAGTTTTTCGGTTTTTCCAAAATGGCGCCCATACCACGTGACCTATGACGTCATAATTATAGAGAGCTTCATAAGCGAACCTCTATGGCAATTGCATGTATATGTAAATCCATTAAAAATTTTAGGTAAATCCATTCAAAATTTCACTTTCATTTCAAATTTCACAAAAAAATAAAATTTCAAAATTTTCCCCATTCCCTTGGGAATAAAATTTCATGTTGTCATTTGAAATGTCCCTTCCATGATCCGCCATCTTGTCCCTTCCATGATCCGCCATCTTGTCCCTTCCATGATCCGCCATCTTGTCCCTTCCATGATCCGCCATCTTGCTCACCTGATCTTGCTTTGGTCTGGCGCGACCGATAAATTATTTTCACCTGGTGATTAAAATCAATAAATTACAATACAGTACAGAACGGATTTTGAATTCGAAACCGCTCATCATTTACGCCAGCTACACCGACTTCTTTTTTCCACCAGCTACACTGGCTTCAGTTTTCCGCCAGATACACCGGCTTCAGTTTTCCGCCAGCTACACCGACTTCATTTAAGCCAGGTACACCGATTTCAGTTTTCCGCCATCTACACCGACTTCAGTTTTCCGCCAGCTACACCGACTTCATTTAAGCCAGGTACACCGATTTCAGTATGTACCTGCCAGTCGGACCTACGTACCTGGTCCAGTCGACTAGAAGTCTAGACTATATAGCCTACATTAGGTAAGTCCTGCATTCTATCCCAATCTATCCATTCAATAAAATTAATTTGAATTTTAATTCTAAGCCCAAGATCAAACAACCTAGCCTAGCTAGGCCTAGGCGTACAGATGTTTGCGAGGGCTGCGTACTCGATCGACTGACCATTGTCGACGAAGCTCTCACTCTACGCAATGCGTATTCATATTAAAAATTATATAGGAGGAGGTGCACCTGTGGTGAACATTTCCTGTCAATCGGACCAATGGTTGCAGAGAAAATCATATTTATTATGTGCGGACAAACAGACAGACAGACAAACGGAGTCAAAATGCAATACCCTCTTGTCTGGCGAGAGTAACTAGAACGACACTCAGTTGAGAGCATACCTCCGCCAGGCTGAACCGTTTACGTTTTGCTTCCCACTGATAGGTCGGATCTGAATCCGGACCTGAACCAAAATCGAACCGACTGCCTTTTCTCGCTGACCCAACTCACCCACCTTGTTTTGTCATAACTCGTCACAACTTTATGAAATATCGTGCAATACCTGTTTTTTTTTGACCCCATCTTTCAAGAGTAAAGATTCACTCAAAATAATAAAAATAATTCTCATATCCGGATCCGGATTCGGATCTTCACCGAAATCGAATCAATTCTTCTTTGTCACACACCCAACGTGTCCACAAAGTTTCGCTTGAATCCGTTGATAACTTTTTCAGATATCGTGCTATATGTCGGTTTTTTGCACTATATCTCAATGGTGAAGAATTACCTTTAAAATTATCTGATCCAGATCAGGAACTTCACCAAGATGTAATAAATTTGTCTTTGTCCAACGCCGAACCTCTCCACCAAATTTCGTCCGAATCCATCCATAACCTTTTGAGACATCCTGCTATATAGCTATTGTCTTTGGCCCGATCTCCCAATGGTGAAGAAGTAACTTCTTTTTTTTTTTTTTTTGTATACAAGATCGAGGCTCGTGTAAGAGATAACATTAATGACAAAAAGACAAACGGACACATAAGACGAAATATAGGGGGCGGGAGACAAGATGGGGAGAGAGAGGGCAGCACACAAGTACAACATTAGAGAGCAGGGACATCGGGATATCTGTGGGAGGGAGAGGGCTTGGGGGGAGGAGGCTTCAAAAAATTATGGGATCCACTTCTTCATTAAAATCGAATCAATTCGTCCTTATCACATTCCCAACTTGTCCACCAAATTTCGTCCGAATCCGTCCATACATTTTTGAGATATCCTGTTCACAGACAAACAGACAGGTGTGAAAACATAACCTGCGCGGCTACCTTCGAGGTCCTAACACAATGGTGGAGCGCACTCATCTTCAAACGGTCCAATCTGGTTTCCATTTAAACTGTGGGATTGGTGTTTCGAAAACAGGTAGTTACATCACAAAGTGTGCGCTGCCCCTCGTATGAACGTCGAAGCCGGCTGTCCACCGTGCTAGCAATAGTTGGTGGATTTTGAAGACCCCACGGTGACTTTTGCACGAGGAGAAACAAACTCGTCACCATGGTTACATTTCGGGTTCCTGCTGCGGCTACCACCTGAAAAGGCAAGAGCAAACCACCGAGTGCATTCCTTCCCATGCGACACCCGCAGCAGTATTGGACCCTCCTTCGGGCAGCGCATGAGGGACTCCTGGAGCCACTCTCCGAATGCATGAGGTGGTTAATGCAGCCCCTAAGCTTGACTGACTGTAATGAGTCGAGTTCAAACCTTGCCAAGCATTAAGATAATGATAGATATAGTTTGCTACATCATTAACTTTTCATTCCTTGTGTGAACTGTTCATTCGGCAAGGAATTCATTATGACATGGCGTGCTATATTCTGGCATTAAAAACACCCTCATTATTTAATGTACTTAGATTTAAGTTTTAGTTACAACTTTGATTCATAACAATGTGTCACTTGCAGTAAATATTAGCCCCTGTTAGAAGCGTTTAACTGTCACAAGTTCTTACGGAGAGGACAATATCTCCGGATAGGAACCTTGATAGGTCACACGCAATGTAAATAGGGGGTGGGGGCATTTTGCCTGGATAGGTCACACGCAATGTAAATAGGGGGTGGGGGCATTTTGCCTGGATAGGTCACACGCAATGTAAATAGGGGGTGGGGGCAGTTTGCCTGGATAGGTCACACGCAATGTAAATAGGGGGTGGGGGCATTTTGCCTGGATAGGTCACACGCAATGTAAATAGGGGGTGGGGGCATTTTGCCTGGATAGGTCACACGCAATGTAAATAGGGGGTGGGGGCATTTTGCCTGGATAGGTCACACGCAATGTAAATAGGGGGTGGGGGCATTTTGCCTGGATAGGTCACACGCAATGTAAATAGGGGGTGGGGGCATTTTGCCTGGATAGGTCACACGCAATGTAAATAGGGGGTGGGGGCATTTTGCCTGGATAGGTCACACGCAATGTAAATAGGGGGTGGTGGCAGTTTGCCTGGATAGGTCATACGCAATGTAAATAGGGGGTGGGGGCATTTTGCCTGGATAGGCCATACGCAATGTAAATAGGGGGTGGGGGCATTTTGCCTGGATAGGTCACACTCAATGTAAATAGGGGGTGGGGGCATTTTGCCTGGATAGGTCACACTCAATGTAAATAGGGGGTGGGGGCATTTTGCCTGGATAGGTCACACGCAATGTAAATAGGGGGTGGGGGCAGTTTGCCTGGATAGGTCACACGCAATGTAAATAGGGGTGGGGGCATTTTGCCTGGATAGGTCACACGCAATGTAAATAGGGGGTGGGGGCATTTTGCCTGGATAGGTCACACGCAATGTAAATAGGGGGTGGGGGTATTTTGCCTGGATAGGTCACACACAATGTAAATTGGGGGTGGGGGAAGTTTACCTTGATAGGTCACATGCAATGTAAATGGGGGGTGGGGGGCATTTTGCCTGAATAGGGCGATGTACAATGTAAGTGGGGAGTTGAGTGTGGCAGTTTGCCTTGATAGGTCACATACCATGCACGTGGTGGGTGGGAGGCAGTTAACCTTGATAAGAGTCACATGCAATGTAAATGGGGAGGTAAGGGCGCATAGTTTACCTTGATAGATCACACGCAATTAAAATGGGGCGGGAGGGGCAGGAGATTTGGTGATTCATAGACAAATGGCGAAAAGCTCATTGGTCTTACTGTCCTTTCCATTCTTTCACCCTGTCTTACATCATTCCTAGCAGCTTCTACACTATTAAGAGCTGCAAGTAATGAATAAGGCCTGCAGCACTATTAAGAATCTGTAGGCCTTCTTCGTATATGAAGGGCATCCGACACATCACATCCATTCTCTGCCCTCCATGGCACCATCTAGTGTTCCTTGGTCGTAACAGGTCACACACATTGATCTACAAAATCTAACTTCATCGAGTTCTCATGATCCAAGCTTTGATTGAACTCATGAACTCTGCACCTATACTCCTTCATATTATTTTCTCCACTGATGATCCCCAACCCCTCATGGCACAAGGTACTGTATAGCTGCTTCCACACAAGTTAATGAAAAATTAACCAAAAGTTGCATTTGTTTCCTAATAGTGCATTTTTCCCTGCGACTTATTGAAGGTCTTCAAGACTTTTGTGCTGCTGTTGTTGTTGGGGTTCTTGTTATGAATCGATTTTTGAAATGTGTCGCCATTGGTTGGACAGCTGCCGGACCACACCCACATCTGTCGCTTGACTCCACCCACCATAGTACCAAGCTCAAATTATATGTCCACCATCTTGGTTTTCTGGTCGGCCGAACACATTAGGCCTGTAGGCCTCTGAGGGTTATACACTTTCCGGCTTTGTTACATCAGGTTTCCATTGGCTTTGTTTGGGTCGAGTGTTAAATTATTAGTAAGGTTTAACCAAGCCTGTACATGCCTCCCTCAAAAAAAAGTAGGGTGACGTAATTTTTGAATGGCCCCATATGAGTGTAAACTGTGTTTCCCAATTGGCCCGTTGATAGATTTTTAAAGCCAATTCACTCGCGCTTACTGGCAAAGTCCCGTACCTCGAATGATGATGTACCGTACAGATTTGTATGAACAAAATGTTTATTACCACAGAGAGAGAGAGTGGGATGGTGGAAGAGAGAGAGAGGAGAGAGAGAGAGGGGGAGATCGTAAGGGAGTAGTAAGGGAGTGAGAGAGACACATGACAAAACTGAAGTAATGTAAAGTCCTTACGACATTGATGGCATCGCAAATCGAGGGATTCAGAGACAGAGCAAACGTCCAAACAGCGGTTTATTCCTGGAATGGCGACAGGAAAAATCCCTCGGGGGTGCCCAACAGGTTGCGGAGCCCGGGAACGGATATGACATCACAGTATGTCACAATTTCCCCATTAAAGATCAAGGCGCATCGGCGCACGACATTTGCGGCTTGAACGCCTCACAGCAACCTGTTGTTCGGTGATGACAACGCTCACAGTGGGTGAAACATCCTCGACTGGAAAGCCATTGGTCAGGGACGTTTCTGGTAAAGGTTCTGCAGGTGCAGGTACGGTTACGAGGGGCGATAAAGGCACTCTCTCAGATGGTTGAACAGGCAGCGGTACAAATACAGGTGGTTCTGCTGGTTTGGTATGACGCAACCTGAGTTGATGAACGTGCTCACGCTGAAGTCTACCATCAGACAATTTGACTCAGAAAATCTGACTACCAACACTCTCAATAATTACCCCAGACAAACACTTCTCACCAAGGCCGAAATTGAGAAGAAACACCGGATCATTTACATTAATTTCATATTCACAGACGTATGGTCGTGATAATGCTTCTGCTGGAATTTCTTCAATTCGACATTGGCCACCGTATCTGGGTGAACAAGTGACAACCTTGTCTTCAACTTGCGGCCCATTAACATTGATGCAGGAGAACGACCAGTAGTATGATGCGGTCGTGTGTGATAACTCAATAGGACTCGGGCCAAGCGAGTTTGTATGGTCCCTTCCGCAACACGCTTTAGTCCACTCTTCATGATCTGAACGGCTCTCTCAGCCCAGCCGTTGCTGGCAGGCTTGTATGGAGCAGAGGTATAATACTTGATGCCATTTTGCTTGCAAAAGCTCAGGAACTCTGCAATGGTATAAGATGAGCCGTTGTCCGATACAATGCAATCAGGAATACCATGAATGGCGAACATACTGCATAGGGCTTCGAATGTAATGCCCGAGCCTGTAGAGGGTACAACAACAGCCTCATTCCACTTAGAGTGGGCATCAACGACGACAAGGAACAACTTACCTAAGAAAGGTCCTACATGATCAACGTGTAACCTCGACCAAGATTTAACTGTTCTCACAAACCTGCAGCTTCTGTTGTTGTCTCTCTTTCAGAGCCACTGTAACCAGACCGTAAAGATAGGCCGACGTTACCACGACTTTCAGAACCTTTCCTTTCAATCTCTTTGAAATCTTTCTGTCGGCCATTACTCCCTCCACCCTCCTCCTTTGCACCATTCACATCCACCTGAATCCTCCTTTGCACCTCTGCCTCTGACTTACCATCCCTGGTCACTGTTCCACCCAGATACTCAAACGTATTTCCTTGTCTGATCTCCTTCCCCTCTAACCTGATATTAATTTATCTTCGATGCCGCCCAACCCTCATCACCTCTGTCATATCCGTGCTTATTTTCAGCCCATGTTTCTCAAGTGCCTCCTTCCACTCCCCTAGTACTTCCTACATCTCCTGCCCACTCTGCACCGCAAGAGCTACATCGTCTACATACAATATCCTCCCCAGGATTACTTTCATGTTTACCTTCCTGCTTACCAGTTCCATCACCCATGATAAACAGGAGTGGCAGAGAGTGCTTCCCTGCCTCAAACCGATGTTTTCCTTGTTCGCTAAGTTGCTCATACCTGTCCCTCACACTCTCCTTATACTCTACGGCTACATTTCTCCTACACTTCCTCCAGCTAATAACCTTCCGACCCCTGCTCTTAACCTCCCTCCTTTTCTTCATCATCACTACAAACATCACAGGCTTGTGCGAGGTGGTAACATGCTCTCCCACCACTGCCTTGCAATCCTTAACCCTCAACAGCTGTCACTTCCTTGCCAACACCAAATCCAGTTCTGTTCTGTACTGTACTGTCCACTCCTATAGGTAATCTTGTGGCTTTACCTCTTTTGAAAGAACTAGGGCATGCCCGTACTATATATATATATCTAAAATTATATCCCCCCCCTCTATTTACATGAAATGGTTTGGTCCAAAGCGAACGGCTTGCGAGTGGTGACAATCCCCCCCCTCTATTTACATGCAATGGTTCGGTCCAAAGCGAACGGCTTCCGGAGTTTGGTAAAGAAATCGCCATCGCGTACACAAACGCGCAGGAAAGCGAATGAATCGCAAATTCGTTTTTATTAGTTGTAAAACATAGTTTAACGCCAACATAGTTTGCAAACGTGAAATAAATGAATACGCTCTCAAATGTGCCATCCGAGGCAGAGTGTGCCCGCCACGTTCGGCACACGCGATCGTTCGCTGCTCTCTGATTGGTTGAATCGTTTTTTGGACATAGCTCGGTAAGTAATTGTCCGATTAATATGAAACCTTGAAAAGGCACATCCTCGGGTCCCCAGCAATATACCTGGCAAGTTAAAAGTATATCGGACCCGTGGTTGTCGAGAAACAGCGGTCACAGACAGACAAACGTACAAACGTACAAACGTACAGAGATTACTGGAATTATAGATAGACTAGGGCATGCCCGTACTATATATATGCCCGTACTATATATATGCCCGTACTATATATCTATCTAAAATTATATCCCCCCCCTCTATTTACATGAAATGGTTTGGTCCATTCGCAACGCCAAAGCGAACGGCGAACGGCTTGCGAGTACAGTGACAATCCCCCCCCTCTATTTACATGAAATGGTTTCGTCCATTCGCAACGACCACAGAACCCCCCCCTCTATTTACATGGAATGGTTTGGTCCATTCGCAACGCCGGCACACGCGATCGTTCGCTGCTCTCTGATTGGTTGAATCGTTTTTTGGACATAGCTCGGTAAGTAATTGTCCGATTAATATGAAACCTTGAAAAGGCACATCCTCGGGTCCCCAGCAATATACCTGGCAAGTTAAAAGTATATCGGACCCGTGGTTGTCGAGAAACAGCGGTCACAGACAGACAAACGTACAAACGTACAGAGATTACTGGAATTATAGATAGATGAACCGGCTATGGCCATCCCATTCCTCGCCACCAGCTCCACCAGCTACCAGCTCTTCACCCTCTCTATTCCTTGTTTCCCAACCAAATTTACCAAATTTACCAACATTCCTCTTCACCAAGCTCCACTACTCTGACATGCACCGTTACAAAGTCCCCGACAATGCACAGCATCACCTCCATCTCAACCATTCCCATCACCCTCTTCAGTGCGTCCTGAATTATTACTTCTCCAACCAAGACCTTCCTGTTTGTGGCCCATATACCAACATAACACGCATCATTTTCTCTGTATCAACACCCATGCCATAACTATCCGTCCCTCCCATCTTTCTACTCTGACCACCTGATTGCTGATCTCTTCCGATACTATAATTCCTCTGCCATTACTCTTTCCATCCCCACCAGCATGCAACAGCTTGTATCCTCCTACTAACTTCCTCCCCCTGTCTCCTTTCAATCTGGTCTCCTGCACACACACACTTCCAACCTCCTTCTCTGCATCAACTCGACCACCTAAGCCCATCTGCCCCCTCCCCATTGATCCTATATTCAAACTACCTAGCGAAACCTTGCTTCTGAACTGCTGCCCACTTGGCAGAGCTAGTACCATCTTGATTCATTTGGGACACTCAGGTCATCAAACAGCAGCGCTGACCTGGCTGATCTGCTGGACCTTCTACTATACCCCAGGGTGTTATCATAATCCTGTGTGCGCACACACACACACACACACACACACACACACACACACACGCACACACACACACACACACACACACTGCTCTTTCTCCACTCGCTCCCCACCTCCCTCCCCACCTCCCTCCCCACCCTCAAGGCACTCATCCCCACCTTCACTTCACTCACTCCCTCTTCCCTCCTTCCCATCCCTCCCCCTGTCCCCCCCATCCCCCCTCTTATCCTTCTCTCCCTACTTACTCCCTCCTTCTCCTACTCTCTCCTCCTCACTCCCTCCTCCTCCTCCTCCCCCCTCCTCACTCACTACCCCCATTCCTCTTGTCCTCTTCCCCACCCCTTCCTTTTGTTACACTTTCCCTAATATCTTAAAGTTGCACTTATTCAGCTTACAACAAGTGAAAGCTTATTCAGCTTTCATAAAATTTGAAGCAAAAAATGTAATCATGACAATGCCAAGCAATTCTAAATATCTTGGTATTTGAGATTAGTTTCCTTCTGACCTTCGGTTATTCATCTCTTTGCCTCCGATTATGTATCCAATGGTCTCTTTTGCATCCTATAAGCCAATCGTGCACAAAAATTTATCAATGGGATGAGGGTGGCCGTGACGCACACCCTTCTATTGCAGTATGTCTGGCCGGACCGTCAGCAATTGAAATTTCATTTTTAATGATGTTTTATTTCGTGCACCATTACAGCCAAAAATGTTGAAACAGACATTTAGACAAGTCATTTTGCATTAATGGATACATTCTTCGCATGGTACCTTTTACTAATGCCTCCCAGCAAAGCCAATGAGATGTGATTACTTTTCCATGAACGTTGTTGAATGGCCTATAAGTCGAGACACAGTACATTATCAGCTACATTAGGGCAAGTTCCCCCAAGCACAACCGCATAAGGGTTGCCTGTAACATGGAGGAATAACCCATAATTTTATGTGCAATTCCTGAAATCAAAATACAAAGCGGTATCACCATACATTTTCAATAATTTTTGCCTTACTATCAAACAATTTCAAAGCCATGCGAAAGCTATTGGGATATATATTTCAACCACTATTATTGTTGTTAATGGTTGGTTGATGTGCACATTTTTGGTCAATAAATTAAATAAGTAAAAATGAATAGTAGATGATAAAAATGCAAGCAGATAAAAGCGAATATGAATGAAAGAGATTATAATACCACGAGTTCCCTTACAAAAAGCGTAAATGCAGGTGGAGGCCATTCGGCCCATCAAGCTTGTGCAATTCATGCCAACCTAAGTCTTTGGTATGACATGGCCATGGTCGGTTTAAAACCGCTGACCTTCCGAACACAGAGCGCATACTTTAATTTCTATATAACTAGGGCATGCCCGTACTATATATAAGCTAGGACGTGCCCGTACGTGGGTGCCCGTTCCTTGCCAAAAAAAAAAAAAAAAAAAAATTTGTGTAGGGGTGTGTGTGTGTAAACATCCTAGGGCGTGCCCGTACGTGGGTGCAAAAAAACATGCGTGCAAACAACAACAACAAAAAAAAACTTTGAAACCACGTGGCAGTAACGACCACAGAACCCCCCCCCCCCCCCTCTATTTACATGAATGGTTTGGTCCATTCGCAACGACCACAGAACCCCCCCCCCTCTATTTACATGCAATGGTTTGGTCCATTCGCAACGCCAAAGCGAACGGCGAACGGCTAAATCGCCATAGCTCGGTAAGTACTTGTCCGATTAATTTCAAACCTTGAAAAGGCACATCCTCGGGTCCCCAGCAATATACCTGGCAAGTTGCAAGTATATCGGACCCGTGGTTGTCGAGAAACAGCGGTCACAGACAAACAGACGTACAGACGTACAGACGTACAGACGTACAAACGTACAAACGTACAGAGATTACTGGAATTATAGATAGATAATATGTTTGTACGGTTGTTCGTCCATATGTCCGTCTGTGTGTAACGGTCCTTCCCAGCCATTGGTTGGACAGCTTGCTTGACTCCACACACAATTATTGTAACCTGAAAAATCATATGGCAACCATTTTGGTGATTATGTGAATCCAACTACATCTTCGGAGCTGTCATATTCACAATTGCCATGCCTTCCCTATAAGTTTTCCATTCAGTGTAAAACGACCAAAAAGCGACTGTTAAAATAAAGCATCCATCTTTATTTACTTTTAACGATGTGTATATATGCACCAGGAAGAGGATAATTGGTTTAGGGTCATTATTGGCACAATTGGGCTGCTCATGGTCACGTGAGAGTTGCAATTCCACGGGGTTTCTGCATATCTCACAGGATTGTGAGTTGGACAGGTGACCATGATGGGCCATGACATGTAGGAGCTATGCTGTTTAAATTGCGGTTTCTGTGAAGTCGGTGACAGCATGATAGGTTAGGTTAGGGGAAAGAGTTAAATAATCCGCTGTTTCAATAAGGTAATGAAGAAATACAAAATTATCAAAATGGAATGCCCTGTTGCTTCTATCAGCGGGAGGTGGAGGGGGGAGGGAGTTGGAGTTAGGAGGATGAGGAAGAGCAAAGATGGAACAGAGTGGGAGAGGGAGGTTTAGGACTTTTTGTGGAAGGGGTGGGGAGAGGGTGGTTGAGGACTCGAAGCCACATTTTACATGCTCGTGAATGAATATTTTGGTTTGGAATGTACGCCAACGAATCTGGTCAAACTTTTGTCTCCACACCTAGAATCACAAGTGTGACATGATGGTGGACAGGTATTATATACTTGCCTATGACCAATATTGTCGGGTTTGATCCCGAACATGACATTGAATCAATGATTGCTTCGTCTGTTAGATGGGATATTAAGTTGGGGACCTTACTGTTCACATCACCTGGCGGCGTTAGATCCCATGGTTTAGTTTGATGAAGAGTAGGTGGTTGACACTGTCAAGGCTGGACTGGCAAGAGAGTGTAGAAATTGTGTGTGTGAATGTGTGAATGTCTACACATGTGTGGTCATATGGTCATTAGATGCTTGATGGGAATCCTCCTTATCCATTACGTTCGATGAACGTGGCGAAACGGGAGTAAAGGTGGATGTTACACTGAGATATTTAATGTTTAACGTTTTGGCAGTCAGGAGGAGGAAGGACAGCCTTGCTGAAAGCTGAGTAAAAGAAAAACATTTAGATATAACAATCGCTAATGTGTTAAATTTTGTCAGATTTCACACCAGATTTCGATAGTTATTTAATGTATGGGGTCGGATCCTCAAATCAAAATCCAGATTTTGATTATATGCTTTAATTATTTCATGAGAGTAGATTGTGTTTCCAAGGCAAGGCATATTTTAAGAGTCCAAAACAAAATGGCGGCTTAAGAACCCAGGGATGTGACAGTGGGCTGACCAAGGTGGCGCACTAGCATTTTGGTAAGGCTGTTTTGGGTTTTTAGTTATGAGCAGTTGTATATATATCTATATATATATATCTGTGCAGTGTCTGTGTTGTGTTGTCCCGCGTTGTGTTGTGTTGTGTTGTCTTGTCACTGAACTACTTTCTCAAACTTATGTGAAATCGTACCAAACTTCTGGTATGCACATATCTCTCCCATCGGTATGTCCTAAGGGTATTCTTTTGAAAAAATTTCCAATTATTATTTTTTAAAAATTTGGAATTTTTTCGGGAATTTTTTTTTTCAACTTTGTTTCTAAAATGTGATATCACGTATATTACAAATACATTTGTGCAAAATAATTGTTTGAATCATGATTGGTTTAAACCATGACAAAACGGCAACTCGGGTACAGTCATTTATCGATATATCTACACGTCTGGGCAGTGTCTGTGTTGTCACTTAACGACTCCCTCAAACTTTTGTTTCCGTGGCTGTGAAGTGTTTTTAATAACGTTGTGGTGGTTTTGAATCATGTGGTGGTGAGGTATTTTGAATTATGTGGTGGTGAGGTGTTTTTAAATGATGTGGTGGTGAGGTGTTTTGAATTACATGGTGGTGAGGTATTTATAATTATGGTGGTGAGGTGTTTTTAATTATGTGGTGGTGAGGTGTTTTGAATTAGTTGGAGATGAGGTGTTTGGAATTATGTGGTGGTGAGGTGTTTTTAAATGACGTGGTGGTGAGGTGTTTTCAATTTCGTGGTGGTGAGGTGTTTTTAATTTTGTGGCTGTGAGGTGTTTTTATTACGTGTTTTATGGCTGTGAGGTGTTTTTAATTTTGTGGTGATGAGGTGTTTTTAATTTTGTGGTGGTGAGGTGTTTTTAATTTCGTAGTGGTGAGGTGTTTTTAATTTTGTGGCTGTGAGGTGTTTTTGTTACGTGTTTTATGGCTGTGAGGTGTTTTCAATTTAGTGGTGGTGAGGTGTTTTTATTACGTGTTTTATGGCTGTGAGGTGTTTTTAATTTCGTGGTGGTGAGGTGTTTTCATTACGTGTTTTATGGCTGTGTGGTGTTTTTAATTTCGTGGTGGTGAGGTGTTTTTATTACGTGTTTTATGGCTGTGAGGTGTTTTCAATTTCGTGGTGGTGAGGTGTTTTTATTACGTGTTTTATAGCTGTGAGGTGTTTTCAATTTCGTGGTGGTGAGGTGTTTTTATTACGTGTTTTATAGCTGTGAGGTGTTTTTAATTTCGTGGTGGTGAGGTGTTTTTAATTTCGTGGCTGTGAAGTGTTTTAATTTTGTGGCTGTGAGGTGTTTTTATTACGTGTTTTATGGCTGTGAGGTGTTTTTAATTTCGTGGTGGTGAGGTGTTTTTAATTTCGTGGCTGTGAAGTGTTTTAATTTTGTGGTTGTGAGGTGTTTTTATGACGTGTTTTATGGCTGTGAGGTGTTTTTAATTTCGTGGTGGTGAGGTGTTTTTAATTTCGTGGCTGTGAAGTGTTTTTATTACGTGTTTTATGGCTGTGAGGTGTTTTTAATTTCGTGGTGGTGAGGTGTTTTTAATTTCGTGGTGGTGAGTTGTTTTTAATTTTGTGGCTGTGAGGTGTTTTTATTACGTGTTTTATGGCTGTGAGGTGTTTTTAATTTCGTGGTGGTGAGGTGTTTTTAATTTCGTGGCTGTGAAGTGTTTTAATTTTGTGGCTGTGAGGTGTTTTTATTACGTGTTTTATGGCTGTGAGGTGTTTTTAATTTCGTGGTGGTGAGGTGTTTTTAATTTCGTGGCTGTGAAGTGTTTTAATTTTGTGGTTGTGAGGTGTTTTTATTACGTGTTTTATGGCTGTGAGGTGTTTTTAATTTCGTGGTGGTGAGGTGTTTTTAATTTTGTGGTGGTGAGGTGTTTTTATTACGTGTTTTATGGCTGTGAGGTGTTTTTAATTTCGTGGTGGTGAGGTGTTTTTAATTTCGTGGTGGTGAGTTGTTTTTAATTTTGTGGCTGTGAGGTGTTTTTATTACGTGTTTTATGGCTGTGAGGTGTTTTTAATTTCGTGGTGGTGAGGTGTTTTTATTATGCGTTTTATGGCTGTGAGGTGTTTGCAATTTCGTGGTGGTGAGGTGTTTTTAATTTCGTGGTGGTGAGGTGTTTTTATTACGTGTTTTATAGCTGTGAGGTGTTTTTAATTTCGTGGTGGTGAGGTGTTTTTAATTTCGTGGCTGTGAAGTGTTTTAATTTTGTGGCTGTGAGGTGTTTTTATTACGTGTTTTATGGCTGTGAGGTGTTTTCAATTTCGTGGTGGTGAGGTGTTTTTATTACGTGTTTTATGGCTGTGTGGTGTTTTTAATTTCGTGGTGGTGAGGTGTTTTTATTACGTGTTTTATGGCTGTGAGGTGTTTTTAATTTCGTGGCTGTGAGGTGTTTTTATTACGCGTTTTATGGCTGTGAGGTGTTTGCAATTTCGTGGTGGTGAGGTGTTTTTAATTTCGTGGTGGTGAGGTGTTTTTAATTTCGTGGCTGTGAGGTGTTTTTATTACGTGGTGGTGAGGTGTTTTTAATTTCGTGGCTGTGGGGTGTTTTTATTACGTGGTGGTGAGGTGTTTTTAATTTCGTGGCTGTGGGGTGTTTTTATTACGTGGTGGTGAGGTGTTTTTAATTTCGTGGCTGTGAGGTGTTTTTATTACGTGGTGGTGAGGTGTTTTTAATTTCGTGGCTGTGAGATGTTTTTAATTTCGTGGCTGTGGTGTTTTTAATTTCGTGGCTGTGAGGTGTTTTTATTACGTGGTGATGAGGTGTTTTTAATTTCGTGGCTGTGAGGTGTTTTTAATTTCGTGGCTGTGAAATGTTTTTAATTTCGTGGCTGTGGTGTTTTTAATTTCGTGGCTGTGAGGTGTTTTTATTACGTGGTGATGAGGTGTTTTTAATTTCGTGGCTGTGAGGTGTTTTTAATTTCGTGGCTGTGAAATGTTTTTAATTTCGTGGCTGTGAAATGTTTTTAATTTCGTGGCTGTGGTGTTTTTAATTTCGTGGCTGTGAGGTGTTTTTAATTTCGTGGCTGTGAAGTGTTTTAATTTGGTGGCTGTGAGGTGTTTTTGTTATGTGTTTTATGGCTGTGAGGTGTTTTTATGACGTGTTTTATGGCTGTGAGGTGTTTTAAATTTCGTGGTGGTGAGGTGTTTTTAATTTCGTGGCTGTGAGGTGTTTTTATGACGTGTTTTATGGCTGTGAGGTGTTTTCAATTTCGTGGTGGTGAGGTGTTTTTAATTTCGTGGCTGTGAGGTGTTTTTATTACGCGTTTTATGGCTGTGAGGTGTTTTCAATTTCGTGGTGGTGAGGTGTTTTCAATTTCGTGGTGGTGAGGTGTTTTTAATTTCGTGGCTGTGAAGTGTTTTAATTTCGTGGCTGTGGTGTTTTTAATTTCGTGGCTGTGAGGTGTTTTTATTACGTGGTGATGTGGTGTTTTTAATTTCGTGGCTGTGAGGTGTTTTTAATTTCGTGGCTGTGAAATGTTTTTAATTTCGTGGCTGTGGTGTTTTTAATTTCGTGGCTGTGAGGTGTTTTTATTACGTGGTGATGTGGTGTTTTTAATTTCGTGGCTGTGAGGTGTTTTTAATTTCGTGGCTGTGAAGTGTTTTAATTTCGTGGCTGTGGTGTTTTTAATTTCGTGGCTGTGAGGTGTTTTTATTACGTGGTGATGTGGTGTTTTTAATTTCGTGGCTGTGAGGTGTTTTTAATTTCGTGGCTGTGAAATGTTTTTAATTTCGTGGCTGTGAAATGTTTTTAATTTCGTGGCTGTGGTGTTTTTAATTTCGTGGCTGTGAGGTGTTTTTAATTTCGTGGCTGTGAAGTGTTTTAATTTGGTGGCTGTGAGGTGTTTTTGTTATGTGTTTTATGGCTGTGAGGTGTTTTTATGACGTGTTTTATGGCTGTGAGGTGTTTTAAATTTCGTGGTGGTGAGGTTTTTTTAATTTCGTGGCTGTGAGGTGTTTTTATGACGTGTTTTATGGCTGTGAGGTGTTTTCAATTTCGTGGTGGTGAGGTGTTTTTAATTTCGTGGCTGTGAGGTGTTTTTATTACGCGTTTTATGGTTGTGAGGTGTTTTCAATTTCGTGGTGGTGAGGTGTTTTCAATTTCGTGGTGGTGAGGTGTTTTTAATTTCGTGGCTGTGAGGTGTTTTTATTACGTGTTTTATGGCTGTGAGGTGTTTTCAATTTCGTGGTGGTGAGGTGTTTTTAATTTCGTGGCTGTGAGGTGTTTTTATTACATGTTTTATGGCTGTGAGGTGTTTTTAATTTCGTGGTGGTGAGTTGTTTTTAATTTCGTGGCTGTGAGGTGTTTTTATTACGTGTTTTATGGCTGTGAGGTGTTTTCAATTTCGTGGTGGTGAGGTGTTTTCAATTTCGTGGTGGTGAGGTGTTTTATCACGCGTTTTATGGCTGTGAGGTGTTTTTAATTTCGTGGTGGTGAGTTGTTTTTAATTTCGTGGCTGTGAGGTGTTTTTATTGCATGTTTTATGGCTGTGAGGTGTTTTCAATTTTGTGGTGGTGAGGTGTTTTTAATTTCGTGGCTGTGAGGTGTTTTTAATTTTGTGGCTGTGAGGTGTTTTTATTACGTGTTTTATGGCTGTGAGGTGTTTTTAATTTCGTGGTGGTGAGGTGTTTTTAATTTTGTGGTGGTGAGGTGTTTTTATTACGTGTTTTATGGCTGTGAGGTGTTTTTAATTTCGTGGTGGTGAGGCGTTTTTAATTTCGTGGTGGTGAGGTGTTTTTAATTTTGTGGTGGTGAGGTGTTTTTATGACGTGCTTTATGGCTGTGAGGTGTTTTAAATTACTTGGTGGTGAGGTGTAATGAATTACGTGGTGGCGAGGTGTTTTGAATTACGTGGTGGTGAGGTGTAATCGTCCCAAACTTCCAGTCTGCACCTACCCCTCCCCTATGTATGTGCTGAGGGGTTCTTTCTTGGAAAAAAAAAACATTCAACCTAAATCTTCAACCTAAATTGCCTATAAAAATGTAATATCACAAACACAACAAATTCATTTGTGCCAAATAATTGTTTGTATTATGATTAGTGTAAATCATGACAACACAGCAACTCAGGTACAGTCATTATCCTCGGCTAAAATAAGCCCGTTCCTCAGTAACGACGCTTGGTGAGGCGAGCGCAGCTAGTATATATATATATATATGAATGAATGAATGATCGATATATATATATATATATATATATATATATATATATATATATATATATATATATATATATATATATATATGAATGAATGAATGATCGTTTTAAGGCCATTTTCCCCACTAGAGCGGGGGTTAGCCTTGCGGGCTCCATGACACTTGCGGGCTCCATGACAATCATGGCTCTCTGTTTGAGGCAATGTTTTTATGGCCGGATGCCCTTCCTGACGCCAACCCTTGGTCGCCTCTTACGATGCGCAGGGGTACGGTGTACCTATTCTAAATGGGGGTACACACCGTGATCATTCATCCTAGCAAGGATGGTACTCAAATTTGCCGACCTCGGAAGGATGACAGGCTGAGTCAACCCCACTGGCGTTAATTCAGCGATCGATCAGGATTCGAACCCAGGATCCTAGGATCCAAAGCCAGCACCCAAACTGCTAAGCCAACACCAGGCTATTAGGTTATATATTATATGGTGGTTTATAATATATATATTCGGATTTAACCCTTCCAAACACCCAGTTTTCATTCATGCAATTCCTTGGAGGTCGATTTGGATCCTCTAGGTTTCATGGTCTTGGAGTTGTGGAGGAGACACACACACACTGCCTTTTATTATTAGAGATTACATGGAATTTATACGGGTCCCTGCTTGTATACGTTATTGACTTACATTATGTAAGTTACATGTAGGTGGTAATTCTGCCTCTACTGGTCTGGTCCTCGTCCACATACAGTGTTTCAACTGCCAATGCCCTTAAAGCTACGGGAATGGACACTTAAATGCTACCAATGAAAAATCCACCAAACCCAATTATTTAATGAATTCCATTTATCGGTATCTCGACAAGCCACCCACCTACCATGTGGGTTTCCCACCATCTATTCATTCAGCACTCGTGTATGAAACAAACCATTTCTGTATGGACTTCGATTTGTGCATGGGGGCATTGCCATGCTGAAACAGGAAAGGGCCTTCCCCAAACTGTTGCCACAAATTTGGAAGCACACAATCATCTAAAATGTCGTTGTATGATGTGGCGTTAAGATTTCCCTTCACTGGAATTAAGGGGCCTAGCCCGAACAATGGAAAACAGCCCCAGACCATTATTCCTCCTCTACCATACTTTACAGTTGGCACTATGCATTCGGGCAGGAAGCGTTCTCCTGGCATCCGCCAAACCCAGATTAGTCCTTCGGACTGCCAGATGGTGAAGCATGATTCATCACTCCAGAGAACGCGATTCCACTGCTCCAGATTACAATGGCGGCGAGCTTTACACCACTCCAGCCGACCTTGGTATTGCACATGGTGATCTTAGGCTTGTGTGCGGATGCTCGGCCATGGAAGCCTATTTCATGAAGCTCCCGACAAACAGTTGTTGTGCTGATGTTGCTTTCAGAGGCAGTTTGAAACTCGGTAGTGAGTGTTGCAACCGAGGACAGACGATATTTACACGCTATGTGCTTCAGCACCCGGCGGTCCCGTTGTGTGAGCTTGTGTGGCTTACTATTTCGCGGCTGAGCTGCTTTTGCTCCTAGACATTTCCACTTCATAATAACAACACTTACAGTTGACCAGGGCAGCTCTAGCAGGGCAGAAATTTGATGAACTGACTTGTTGGAAAGGTGGTATCCTATGACTGTGCCACATTGAAAGTCACTGAGCTCTTCAGTATGGCCCAATGGCCCATTCTCCTGTTAATGTTTGTCTATGGAGATGGCATGGCTGTGTGCTTGATTATATATACCTGTCAGCAATGGGTGTGGCTGAAATAGCCGAATACACTAATTAGAAGGGGTATCTGCATACTTTTGGCCATGTGATGTATGTCTACAAGCTCACATCTGCCATGCTAAAGTGTAAATATGGTTCTTGTTTTGTTCGTATGTTCTTGCGTTTGTGTACCAAGCTAATGGCTGTTTTATACCTGCAGCCAATATTTTACATTTTGTTTGTTTGTTTAATGCAGAGGGCAAGTCTAATGGAAGAGAATGCTGATTATGGGGTTGAAGTTTGTTCAATTATGAAAATAGGAAAACCTAAATGTATAAAGACAAATTACAAATAGTACATGCTTGAGGAAAGACAGCCACATGCATACAGTGGGAGACATGATCGACAATAATATAAAATGCCATTCGTTGGTATTACGTGCAACTTGAAATTGTGAGGTGGCCATTCCGTTGAAAAACTGTAGGTTACAGTAGGGTTTGATAAAGAAGAGCACAAAGAAAGAGACTGAGGGATTCAATTCCACAAATGAAAAAAGTAGTACACAGCAGTGGAGGTGAGTGGGAAGTTCGACTTGAAGTGAGAAACAATCATTGTGGTTTGGATAAGCTTGTATATGCAAGCTTATGTATTGGTGAATGGAAGGGTAAGAAAGAGAAAATACAAGACAGTAAATGCCTGCAAGGCCTCCAACCTCTGAGTTGAGATAGGAACAGACCTTGAGCTACAGCCTCCTGCTGAGAGCTCCCAATTACTCTTCGGGCTAAGGATTGTCAGTGCCTCCAAGGGTGAAAGATGAGATACAACAACTCGAGTAAACAGTGGGGAGCCATACACAAAGGTACCACATATGATTGCCTTGGACAAAATTAGGAGCTGACAATGGCAAAGGAAAGACTTCATTCTACAGAGTATTCAGACATGACACTGAACCTTGGAGGCCAATTTGGAAGATCGGTTGGAAGACAGGTCATCACATATTTGAAAGCCTAGGTCGTACAAAGACTGCACCTCTGTTAGAGGTTCATAAAATAAGTAATTTGGATGGTGAACTTTGTGAACTTCATGTCGAGACATATTCTTAGAATGTAGGACTTGCTAACATTGAACATCACATTTTCAGGCGGGTAAATAATTTTGCAGGAGACGGGGTTTTTGGAATAATTTCTGTGTGTGTCCATATGTCGTATCTGTCTGGGTCGTAACCTTTACCATTTGAGCTTTTGTAATCAAATTTTCAACAAAACTTTATTATGAGCGAGGAGAAGCCAAATTAATAATTTTGTCAAAAGGTCAAAGTCACCTAAAATCATCAATTTTCATCCAATTTACCTCAATTTTAAAACATTTGCATATTGGGGCACTGAATTGGTTCACCAATCAAAAGGTAGAAACCGATTGTTTTTTTTGTTTTGTTTTTAGATCAAAAGGTCAAACGTCAAGTTTGCATAAAATCGTCAATTTTCATCCGATTGACTTGAAATTTTAGCAGGGTTGCATATTGGGTCACTGAAGCGTTTTGTTTTTGAGGTCAAAATATCAAGGTCACCTAAAGTCGTCAATTTATTTTGTACTTTTTAGCTGCTTTTGTCATATTGAGCATACTGAGGAAGTCTGAATACAAAGCGGACATGGACGGGCTTTGCATTTTCAGATGCTTTCTAGTTTTATCTTTAGCTTGTCGGAAATGAATGCACCTGCATCTTTCTCGTCACTGGTGAACTGTTTGGTACAGGAGTGCAATATTGGGTAAATAATGTAGAGGATTTTCGGAAGTAGCGAAATTAGTTTATTATTTAAACTCAAAACAAGATTAATCCCAGGACACTGTCTGGAGGGATAGCAACGTCTTAAGGTAGAGCAGGAAAGAGTATACCATCATAAGCAACACACTGCTTTTGTGTGCGGAGAAAATCCACTGGCCCCTTCAAGGAGATGATTCTTAATGCTATTGATCAACCGTGTAGTGAGAAATGCTCAGAGCCAGACAGCGGAAGAAGCTTAAGAAAAGTGCATTCATTGTAGGGTTAGCAGGAGTAGCTCATATACAGTGCATTCAGAAAGTATTCAGACCCCTTCACTTTTTCACATTTTGTTATGTTGCAGCCTCATGCTGAAATCGTTTAAATTCATTTTTTCCCTCATCAATCTACACTCAATACCCCATAATGACAAAGAGAAAACAGGATTTTAGAAAGTTTTGCAAATTTATTAAAAAGAAAAAACTGAAATATCACATTTACATAAGTATTCGTACCCTTTGCGATGACACTTTGCCTCCCATTTCTCTTGATCATCTTTGAGATGTTTTTACACCTTGATTGAAGTCCACCTGTGGTAAATGCAATTGATTGGACATGATTTGGAAAGGCACACAACTGTCTATATAAGGTCTCACAGCTGACAATGCATATCAGAGCAAAAACCAAGCCACGAGGTCGAAGGAACTGCCTGCAGAGCTCAGAGACAGGATTGTGTTGAGGCATAGATCTGGGGAAGCCTACAAAAAAATTTGTGCTGCATTGAAGGTTCCCAAGAGCACAGTGGCCTCCATAATTCTTAATTGGAAGAAGTTTGGAACAACCAGGACTCTTCCTAGAGCTGGCCGCCCAGCAAACTGAGCAATCGGGGGAGAGGGGCCTTGGTAAGAGAGGTGACCAAGAACCCGGTGGTCACTCTGGCTGAGCTCCAGTGATCCTGTGTGGAGATGGGAGAAACTTCCAGAAGGACAACAATCACTGCAATACTCCACCGATCTGGGCTTTATGGCAGAGTGGCCAGACGGAAGCCTCTCCTCAGTGAAAGACACATGAAAACCCACAGAATCTTGTTTCTCACAGTCTGAGAGTCCTTTACGTGCTTTTTTTAAACTCCATGCGGGCTTTCATGTGTCATTTGGTCTCAGAGTGCAACAGAAATTAATAATCAAGCCTCTCCAACAACAATTATAAGTTAATCTGCAACTTTTTTTTTACTTTTGAGTGAATATGTAATTATTACATCGACCTTTCCTGTCTCTTTCCACACCCCTCTGTCCCATGTAGCAATGGATAGGGACAAGCACATCTAGTGAGTGCTGCATGGGTGGTTCAGGAGCCATTTATCTCAGCAATGCGGTATAATTTATTTGGTTCAAATGAGGTATAATTTATTTTTTGAAGTATCAATATGGGATAGAGATGTGTGGATGGAGGGGATATTGGAGGAGTTAGGAGGAGAAATCATTCATGGTGAAGGAGGGAAAAATCAGAGAAATGAGGAATTGAAGCAGACATATAATCAAAATACACCGACATCAATCGTCTCTCTTATAACTCCTTTCCCAATGAATGAAGGCAGAGATTAAAAGCATATTACTACAATATACTTGAATGGTTGTCACCACAACTTAGATGATAGAACAAAAGCTTTGAAAGGTCTTATTTCAGGCAAAACCTGATGTTAGGCTTTTCATCTCTTAAAGATAGGCACACACCTAAGTTCCATCATTTGGATTGGCTTTCCTCACAGAGAGTGTACCATACTTGCTTGTAACTGCCTCTCTGCACATATTTACAGTGGTCTCCTTAAGTATTGGAACAGTAAAGTCAAATTTGTTATTATAACTATATACTCAAGAAATTTGGATTTCAGATACAAGATGATTATGAGGGCAAGACGACAGAAGGTCAGTTTATATATTTTTTATTTCTATGGATATTTATGTTGGACATAATAATGTCAGACGTAGAGACAAAGGTCTCGCATTGTATAACAATAGCACTTTTTATGTTCAGTCCCACCATTTTAAGTAAGCATAAATATTGTAACAGATTAACTTAAGGTAAGTTAAAGTAGTATAATAGTTAGTATTTGGTTCCATATCCCTGCATGCAATAACTGCATCGAGCCTTTGACCCATTGACATCACCAAACTATTGGTATCTTCCTTTGAGATACTTTGCCAAACCCATACTGCAGCTATTTTCAGTTGTTGTTTGTTTTGGGGGTTTCTGACTTTATTCTCCTCTTCAACAAGTGAAATGAATGCCCCATTGGATTTAAATCAGGAGATTTGCTTGGCCACTCTAAAGCCTTCCACTTTTCCCCCGATGAACTCCTTGGTTGTGTTAGCAGTGTGTTTTGGGTCATTGTCTTGCTGCAAGGTGAAGTGCCACCCAATGAGTTTGGAGGAATTTTCTTGGACAGAAGCAGACATGTTTCTGTACACTTCCAAATTCATTATGTTGCTGCCATCATTAGTTACATCATCAATAAAGATGAGTGAGCCAGTTCCAGAAGCAGCCATGGAAGTCCAAGGCATAACACTACCTCCACCATGCTTCACAGATGAGGTGGTATGATTTGGATGAAAAGCAGTTCCTCTCTTTCTCCACACTTAAACCTTTCCATCGATTTGGGAAACGTTTATCTTGGTCTCATCTGTCCATAAAACTTTGTGCCAGAACTCACTGGTCCACCTCTGTCCTTCTTGGCAAATCCTAATCTGGCCCTTCGACAGTCACGTGAAAAAGTAAGGACACCCCATGTAAAGTTTTGACTTTTTCAACATATTTCAACATACAGCTATTTCATCTTCATTTCAACAATATTGATAGATAAAGGTGATATAATATAACAAATATCATGAAACATTTACATTTTGTAGTCCATTGTATAATTTAAATAAACATAAATGCAAATTTCACATGTGGAAAAAGTAAGTACACCCCTACATTTATCACTACTTCAAATACCTAAAATTTGAATCAGGTGCACCAGCTCAGGTGCAAATGATTAGAACATCGTTAGAGAGGATCTTGGAGGAACCTGTCTTATTTAAACCTGACATTTCGTTTGGTTTGCTCTTTGTTGTTGAAGTGTGCAGCGTCACCATGCCTAGATCAAAAGAGCTCTCTGAGGCCTTCAGAAAGAAGGTTATAGGTGCGTACAAGTCTGGGAAGGGATTTAAAAGGATCTCCAAACAATTTGAAATCAATCATTCGACTGTCTGGAAGATCATCTACAAGTGGAGAAGATTACAAACAACTGCCAACTTGTTCAGGCCAGGCCGCCCCAGCAAGTTCAGCCCGAGAGCAGACCGCAAGATGCTGAAAGAAGTCTCTAAGAACCCCAGAATGTCATCACGGGACCTACAGGTAGCTCTTGCCACTGTTGATGTCAAAGTGCACGAGTCTACCATTAGAAAGAGGCTGCACAAATTTGATCTACATCGGAGGTGTGCCAGGAGGAAACCTTTGCTGTCCAGAAAGAACATCAGGGCAAGACTAAAGTTTGCCAATGAACACCTAGGCAAAGACCAGCACTTCTGGAACAATGTGCTCTGGACAGATGAGTCGAAGGTAGAGCTATTTGGCCACAGTACCAGAAGACATGTTTGGCAAAAACCAAAGACAGCATTTGATCACAAGAACCTGATACCAACTGCAAAGCATGGTGGTGGAAATATTATGGTTTGGGGCAGCTTTGCTGCATCAGGGCCTGGGCAGCTCACCATCATAGAATCCACTATGAATTCTTCATTGTGCCAGAGGGTGCTTGAGGATAATGTGAGACCATCTGGCGGAAAGTTGAAGCTCAACCGAAGGTGGACCTTGCAACATGACAATGACCCTTAACATACCAGTAAATCCACCAAGGAATGGCTGAAAAGAAATAAATGGAGGGTTCTGGAATGGTCAAGTCAAAGCCCGGATCTAAATCCCATCGAGATGTTGTGGGGGGATTTGAAACGAGCTGTGCATGCAAGAAACCCCTCAAACATCGCAAAGCTGAAAGAATTCTGCATGGAGGCGTGGGCAAAAAATTCTCCCAGTCGATGTCAGAGACTGGTAGACAGTTATAAGAAATGCCTACTTGAGGTTGTTTCTGCCAAAGGGGGCAATACCACCTATTAGAGCCAAGCATGTACTTACTTTTTCCACAGAAGGAAATGGCATCTCTGTTAATTTTTTGTTGAATAAATTATTGCAAAGTCATTTTTTCATTGTTTTTTGTTCAATTAGATCACCTTTATCTATAGATACTGTTTAAATGAAGATCAAATATTGATATGTCTACATATGTTAAAAAGATTTTAAAAAACATTTCATGGGGTGTACTTACTTTTTCCAAATGCAAAATTTGCATTTATGTTTATTTAAATTATACAATGGACTACAAAATGTAAATGTTTCATGATATTTGTTATATTATATCACCTTTATCTATCAATATTGTTGAAATGAAGATCAAATAGCTGTATGTTGAAATATGTTGAAAAAGTCAAAACTTTACATGGTGTGTACTTACATTTTTCACGTGACTGTATTTTGGTGCAGATGAGAGGTTTGAATCTTGCAGTGTAGCCTTTGTAGTTCTGCTGTCAAAGACTTATGTAAACGGTAGATTGTGATACTTTCACCCCTGCACTCTGAAGGTTGTTGGTGATGTTACTGACAGTTGTTTTAGGGTTTTTATTCACAGCTCTGATGATTTTTCTGTCATTAACTGCAGTTGTTTTCTTTGGCTGACCTGGCCATTGTCTATTGAGAAGTACTCTAGTGGTTTCTTCATTTTTCAAGATATTCAAATTAAAATATTTGCTATGCCCATTTTTAGCCGCGTCGCAGACGCTGCTCATAGAGTGCCCTCTGCTGTTGTTGTTGTTCTTCTTCTTGTTCTTGTTGTTGTTCTTGCAGAGAAGACAAAACCTCAAAGCTCCACCCATTCTGGGAACCATAGCTCCACCCATTGTGGGAGAGGCTTCATATAAACAAATATCCACCATTTTATTAACTCGCATAGCTTTGAGGCCTGTTTTGTAGGCCCGTGGTGTCTTGCTCTCTCACACAGTTTTCTTTCAAATCAAATTCGATATATCATTTCATTTTTCACAGTCGCTAACATAGTTTTAGACTCGGTTGAAAAAAAACGTGAAGAAAATCCGATGAAAGTTGCCCTTTATAGAACGAAATGAATTCTCAAAGGCCTGTAACTTCAAGTCCATTGAGATTTTTTTTTTTTTATCGCGGCATGGTCAGTCATACACCGCCCGAAATAACAGATGGGAAAATGCCGAGATATATTAAAAATTCGTCCATTTGATGACAATCGTCACGATGAAATATTTAATTTATACGTCATCACAATAATGTGGAGAGAGGAGCATAGCTTCGTTCACGTGTCGCCACATACGGGAAATTGCCGAGATATATTTTTTTTAAATCGCGGCATGGTCAGTCATACACCGCCTGAAATAACAGACGGGAAAATGCCGAGATATATAAAAAAATTCGTCCATTTGATGACAATCGTCACGATGAAATATTTAATTTATACGTCGTCACAATAATGTGGAGAGAGGAGCATAGCTTCGTTCACGTGTCGCCACACACGGGAAATTGCCGAGATATATATTTTTAAAATCGTGGCATGGTCAGTCATACACCGCCTGAAATAACAGACGGGAAAATGCCGAGATATATTAAAAATTCGTCGCCACACACGGGAAATTGCCGAGATATATTTTCACTTTGCACAAAAATAACATCAAGCAATCGAATCAATAGGAATGTCCTGTGCCTATAATATCGACGTTATAGGCACAGCTGCATCTAGGCATTGTGTAACATCGACGCGGCTTTTGTTTTAATTAAAACTTTTTGTACTTGTTTGTGTTATGGTTCTAATTTAATTCTTCTGTTCTTTCTGCTTCCAAATTGCTTGCCTTCCTTTCATAGACTTTCATAGACTTTCATAGGCTTGCCTTCCTTTCTCATCTCCTCTTCCTGTTCAGGCTGGAGTTCCACAAGGCAGTGTTCTAGGCCCTGTGCTTTTTCTGGTCTTCATCAATGATCTCTCTGACTCTCTTGAAAATCCTCTGTATCTCTTTGCTGATGACTCTACTCTCTGTCGCTCCATTCTTCATCCCTCAGATTGGCAGTCTGCTGCCTCCTCACTCTCTGCAGACCTGGACAAAATCACAGACTGGGCAAACAAGTGGAACATGTCTTTCAATCCTGACAAATCTCACACTCTTACGATGTCTCTCCGAAAAGACCGACTGGACAACCCTCCCATCCACTTTCTGAATAATCCTCTCCAAGAAGTTCTGTCACTCAAGCTTTTGGGTCTCTCTATCTGCCATGATCTTTCCTGGGAAAACCACATTTCAAATCTGGCGTCCAAAGCCAGTCGCCGACTGGGCATCCTCCGTCGTGCGAAGTCCTTCCTTGGCACACCTGAGCTCCTCACCACATACAAGGCTTTCATCCGCAGCTCAATGGAATACTGCTCTCCCCTCTGGGCTGGTGCTCCTGCCTCACACCTAGCTCGTCTTCACGCTGTTGAAACCAAAGCATTCAGAATCATTGGAATCTCCCGCGATGAAGCTAACTCCAACGGCCTCTCACTCACTCACCGCAGGCAGGTTGGTGGTCTTTCCATCTTCTACCGACTCCTCTCTGGCCTTGCCCCCCCAGCTCTCTCTGGGCTCTGTCCCGCAAATATTCCTACAGGTCGCACAAGATATGCCTGCAACCCTCTTATGGCCAAACTGCCAAAATCAAGACTCTCTGCTCACCTTCACTCCTTCATTCCTCTTTTCTCCCGCCTCTGGAACAAACTCCCTCACTCTCTTCAATCCCACTCCACCCTCCAGGTCTTTAAAACAGCTGTTCACCACCATCTCTTATCTTCCCCCATCCAAAACCTTGATCTTTTCTACCCCTGCTAATTTCACCCCAATTCCACTTTTTTGAAATACCAACTGCTGTCCTGGAAGTCATTGGTGTCCTTGTGTTTTATACTTCTCCCTCCACCCCCCCCCCCCCCCCTTCCCATGCCTCCTCCCCCCAAGCCCTCTCCCTTCCACACATCTCCCTGCTCTCAAATGTTGTGTTTGTGTGCTTCACCTTCTCTCCCCATCTTGTTTTCCGCTCCCGCTTTTTGTGTGTTTTGTTTGTCTGGTTGATTTGTTTGTGAAGTAAATGTTAGCTCTTTCACGAGCCTCGATTCAGTATACAAAAAAAAATAAAAAAAAATAAAAAAAATAGACAGTTATCTGGTGTTCATATTGGTTTATGCTTATTGACTCCAAAGATGCATTTGTGTTCATTTGAGATGGTTTGGTCATGTGTTGAGGAAGGATTAACGTGACTGGTTGAGAAGAGTGATGGAAATGAATGTAGAAGGAAGTAGAGGACGGGGAAGACCGAGAAAGACTTGGCTAAAGATGGTGGAAGAAGAAATGCGGGCAAGGGGGTTAACAAGGGGAGATGCAGAAAATAGGGCAAAATGGAGAAGATTGTCATGGAGTCTGCAAGGCTAACCCCCGCTCTAGCAGGGAAAATGCCCTTAAAATGCCTGTTGTTGTTGTTGTTGTTGTAGTCCAAAGGCAGACTACCCAGGGCAAAAGCAAAGGCTAAAACCAAGACTAGACATTCACAACTCTTTTTTATACGAGCATTCAATGCAATAAGAGACACCTGTCAGCCATTTGATCCAATACTTGTGCTTACTGTACCTAAAATGGGAGGGGATTGGGGGGGGGGGGGGGGAATGAATATAAAAAGTGCTACTGTTCTGCAATGATAAGTCTGGTGTTGGCTTAGCGGTCAGGGTGCCGGCTTGGGATCATAGGATCCTGGGTTCGAATTCCGGTCGATCGCTGAATTAACACCAGGGGGGTTGACTCAGCCTGTCATCCTTCCGAGGTCGGCAAATTGAGTACCAGTTCACTGGTAATTCCCTGTGTGTCGCAAGAGGCGACTAACAGAGTTGGCGGCAGGAAGGGCATCCGGCCATAAAACATTGCTTAAAAAAGGGGCCATGGTGCCAAAAAAAGGACCAACCCCTGCTCTGCGGGGAAAAATCGCCTCTAAAGGTGGTCTACTGTTCCACAATGGTAAAACGGTGGGAGGGATTTTCGAAGCTCCACACGGTCTCCACGTTTTTCGAAGTTAAGTCTGTTCACAATTGTATTTTGTCGAAACTGTATTTATCTTTCGGTGTGTGAAGTTTTTGTGTGCAACTTTGGTCGTTTCTCGGTGTTTATCTTTCATAAATTGATCGTCTGTTTGCCGTGTCGTGTCTTGAGGCCTTGTACAGTGTGCACTGTACAACCTTGAGGCTTTGTTTTTCTCAGCGGTCCGTGGTTTTGTGATCCAATAACTTTCGTTCTCTGTATTCCCAGTCTTTTCACCCATAGCCTACCTCCTTGTGTAAATCTCAACTCAAAAAAAAAACAAACAAACAAAAAAAAAAACATTTCCTTCTCTGTTCTCATTCTATTATTCATTCTTATTCGTTCGTTCGTTCTTCGACCACGTGTTTCTCCCCCATTTCCCCAGATAGTTTTCACTCATTAACCTTCAATGTTTACACTTTCCCCTCAAGTTATGTATTCCGTCATATTTTATAACACCTTTTTCTTCTTCTTCTTTAAAAGGCTGCTTTCGACTTGCTCACCAAATCAATTCATCCCAAAAAAAATATCCATCTCCTATAGTGCCTTTTTTCTACATTCCCTAAACTCTCCTGCACTCCATCCTCCATCCAGCGTCCTTAAACGTATTTTTAACTCGAAGGTCACAAGAAACTCATTTTGCAATAAATGTTCGTTTCCCATAAATCGTACACTTTCAAAAATCCAATCTCACCCCTCCCCTCCAAATCTTCCCCATAACCCCTCCCCTCCAAATCTTCCCCATCACCCCTCCCCTCCAAATCTTCCCCATGACCCATCCCTTTCAAATCTCCCCCCTTGCCCCCTCCCTCCTAAACTACCCCCTCACCCCTCCCCGCCAAGACGCCCCCTCGCCCCTCCCCTCCTAGACTCCTGCCTCACCCCTCCCCTCCAAATCTCCCCCATATCCCATCCCTTTCAAATCCCTCCCCTTGTCCCTTCCCTCCCAAACTCCCCCCTCACCCCTCCCCTTCAAATCTCCCCACCCTCATTGCTTCTCAATTTCCCCCCTCTCACTCCCCCTCCTCAAAGCGTCCTCCCCGCTTCTTCCCCCTTCAAACTCTCACCTCCATCTCCCCCAACCTTCTGCCTCGCTCTTCCCCCTCCTCAAATAACACCTCATTGTGGCTCACCCAATCACCATCAAACCTTTTGTCCGCCCCATCCTTCCCTTTCTCCAAGCTATTCTGAAATCTCTGACACACCTTCAACAGCTCTCCCTATCTCTTCCACCTCTTCCACATCTTACCCTACCCCTCCTCCCCCCTGTTCTGTATCTGATGCTCCCCCTTCCTCTTCATTAACGGTATGGACCTCAAACATCCGGGGCCTTCGTTCAAACTTAACTGATCTCTCCATACAGGTTGCTTCTGTCAAACCAGACGTGATCTGCTTAACAGAAACTTTCCTCCTTTATGATGTCTCTGATTCCATAGTATCTCTCCCGGGCTACTCCCTCCTCCGGTATGATAGACCTGAGCCTCGTCCTGGAGGCGGGGTTGCTATCTTTATCAAAAACTCTCTTCCTCACTCGCCCTGCACTGCACTCTCTCCACCTCACCCCCAGGAATACCTCTGGCTACGGCTTCCCCTTCGCTCCCACCTCTTGTTCATATGTGTGTTGTACCGTCCACCAAACAGTGATGACTCCATCTACATCTCGCTGTCTGATGATATGGACCAACTTCTATCTACTCATCCCAACTCTCTCTTCCTCATATGTGGTGATTTCAATTGTCACCATGCCAGTTGGCTGGGTGTGGGTACCTCTCTCACCAGCCATGGCTCTTCAGCAAAGGACTTCTGCGACTCACTGGGACTGACACAATCTGTCAATTTCCCGACCCGGATCTCAGTCAACGGAACATCTTCTCTTCTGGACTTGGTTATGACTAACTTCCCTGAAAATGTCTGCTGCTCTTCTTCTGCTCCGATCGGATCATCTGATCATGTCCTTGTTAAAGTGGACATCTCTCTGACCATCCTCAGGGAGCCTGCTCAGCTTCGACGAGTCTGGCATTTCACTCAGGCCAACTGGCACGGTCTTCAAGCAGCCATCAATCATCTGGACTGGTCTCCCATCTCTACCACCTCTGACATCAACTCATCCTGGGAATTCTTCCAAAGTAAATTGCTCTCTCTCATGCACAGATGTATCCCATCTCGTCTTCAGTTGTCATACCCTTCCTCCCGTCCATGGTACACGGAATCTTGTGGTGAGGCTGTTGCCCAGAAACAACTTGCCTTCGTCTCCTGGAAAGCAAATCCAACGGAAGGAAATCTCATTTCCTTTCACAAAGCCCGAAACAAGTGTGTGTCCACCCTCAGGAGAGCCAGGAAACAATATCTCTCCGTTCTCAAGACCGAACTCTCTTATCTGTCTCCCTCTTCCAAATCCTGGTGGCGTCTGGTCAAATCTGTTTCTGGTGTTTGTTCCCCCTCCATCCCCTCCCTTACCTCAAACGGCTACACAGCTGACTCCGCACGTGAAAAAGCTGAATGCCTCAACTCTGTGTTTGCCTCTAAATCTTGTGTGCCAAACCCATCCCTCTCTGTACCCACCATACCCAGTCGTACCCTGCTGCTCCTGGACTCCGTGTCCTTTCCTCCTGACAAGGTGGAAAAGTTTCTGTCAACCCTCGACTCTGATTCTGCAACTGGACCCGACGGCATCAGCCCACGGGTCCTAAAATCCTGCTCTGCTGCTCTATCTCACCCTCTCTCTGTTCTCTTCACCCTCTCTTTTGCTCAAGGTCAACTGCCATCTGCTTGGAAATCAGCCAACATCACCGCTTTGCACAAAAAAGGTGCAAAAACAGATCCTAGCAACTACAGACCAATCAGCCTTCTCCCAATTATCAGCAAAGTCATGGAATCCATCATTGCTTCGGATATGAAATCTTTCCTCTTCTCCAATGGCTTGATCTCTGATCATCAATTTGGTTTCAGACCAGGTCACTCTACTCTGGACATGCTGCTTCTGCTGTCTCAACAATGGATGGAGGTCCTCAATGCCAAACAGGAAATTAGAGCTGTCTCCCTCGACATATCACGTGCCTTCGACACGGTCTGGCACCCCGCTCTGCTCACCAAACTCTCCTCCTTTGGTATCCATGGAAATCTCCACGCATGGCTGGCGGACTTCCTCTCTAGTCGTCGTCAACGTGTGGCCCTGAATGGGTTTCTCTCATCTCCTCTTCCTGTTCAGGCTGGAGTTCCCCAAGGCAGTGTTCTGGGCCCCGTGCTTTTTCTGGTCTTCATCAATGATCTCTCTGACTCTCTCGAAAATCCTCTCTATCTCTTTGCTGATGACTCCACTCTCTGCCGCTCCATGCCTCTTCCCTCAGATCGGCAGTCTGCTGCCTCCTCACTCTCTGAAGACCTGGACAAAATCACAGACTGGTCAAACAGGTGGAACATGTCTTTCAATCCTAACAAATCTCACACTCTTACTATGTCTCTCCGAAAAGATCGACTGGACAACCCTCCCATCTACTTTCTCAACAATCCTCTCCAAGAAGTTCTGTCGCTCAAGATTTTGGGTCTCACTATCTGCCATGATCTTTCTTGGGAAAACCACATTTCCAAGCTGGCCTCCAAAGCCAGTCGCCGACTGGGCATCCTCCGTCGTGCGAAGTCCTTCCTCGGCACACCTGAGCTCCTCACCACATACAAGGCTTTCATCCGCAGCTCAATGGAATACTGTTCTCCCCTATGGGCCGGTGCTCCTGCCTCACACCTAGCTCGGCTTCACGCTGTTGAAACCAAAGCTTTCAGAATTATTGGAATCTCCCACGATGAAGCTATCTCTGAGGGCCTTTCACTCACTCACCGCAGGCAGGTAGGTGGTCTTTCTGTCTTCTACCGACTCCTCTCCGGCCTTGCACCCCCAGCTCTCTCTGTGCTCTGTCCCCCAAATATTCCTACAGGTCGCACAAGATCTGCCAGCAACCCTCTGATGGTTAAACTGCCGAAATCTCGGCTCTCTGCTCACCTTCACTCTTTCATTCCTCTTTTCTCCCGCCTCTGGAACAAACTCCCTCACTCCCTTCAATCCCACTCCTCCCTCCAGGTCTTTAAAACAGCTGTTCACCACCATCTCTTATCTTCCCCCATCCAAAACCTTGATCTTTTCTACCCCCGCTAATTCACCCCAGATCCACCTTGTTTGAAATTCCAACTTCTTTCCTGGAAGTCCTGGCAGTGTCCATATGTTTTATACCTCTCCCACCGCCCCCTTCCCATGCCCCCCCCCCCCAAAGCCCTCGCCCTCTCTCAGATCTCTCGATGTCTCCATGTTTCTCGGTCCCTGCTCTCAAATGTTGTGTTTGTGTCCTTCCCCCTCTCTCCCCATCTTGTCTACCGCTCCCGATGTTATATGTTTTATGTGTCGGTTTGTCTTTCTGTGTGATTAATGTTCGCTCTTTCACGAGCCTCGATCTTGTATACAAAAAAAAAACAACAACAAAAAAAAAAAAACATATACCGTGCCTTCAGAAAGTATTCACACCCCTGGACTTTTTCATATTTTGTTGTTACAGCCTGAATTTAAAATGGATTCAATTGAGATTGTTTGTCACTGATCAACACATCATAAACTATAACGTCAAAGTGTATATATATTTTTAATTTTATTACAAAATAATTCATAATGGAATGCAGAAATGTCTAATTTACATGAGTAGTCAAGTCGCTGAATCATTACTTCATAGAAGCGCCTTTGGTAGCTATAACAGCTTTGCGTCTTCCTGGGTATGTCTGTATCTGCTTTGCACATCTGGATTTGGGGAGTTTCACCCATTCTTCCATGCAGATTTGCTAAAGCTCTGTCAAGTTGGATGGAGAGTGTTGATGAACAGCAATCTTAAAGTCTTTCCACAGATTCTCAATGGGATTCAAGTTTGGGCTTTGGCTGATCTACTCAAGGACTTTCACGTTCTTGCTGTGAAGCCATTCCAGTGTTGTTTTCGCTGTATGCTTGGGGTCATTGTCCTGTTGGAACATAAATCTTTGCTGCAGTTTAAGTTCTTTTGCACTCTGAAGCAGGTTCTCCTCAAATATTTGCCTGCATTTGGCTCCATTCATTGTTCCCTCTATCCCTACAAGTCTCCCAGTCCCTGCCAATGAAAAGCATTCTCATGGCATGATGACGCCACTACCATGCTTCAACGTAGGAATGGTGTTAGATGGGTGGTAAGCTGTGCTCGGTTTCCGCCAGATGTAGCACTTTGCATTCAGGCCAAAGAGTTCCATTTTTATCTCATCAGACCACATAATCTTTTGCCTCATGCTCTCAGAGTCTTTCATGTGCCTTTTTGCAAACTTCAGGCATGCGGTCATGTGCCCTTTTCTCAGGAGTGGCTTCCATCTGGCCACTCTCCCATAAAGCCTAGATTTGTGAAATGCTGCAGAGACCTTTTTCCTTCTGGCAGGTTCTCCCATCTCAGCCAAGGAACTCTGTAGTTCAGTCAGAGTGATCGTTGGGTTCTTGTTCACCTCGCTGACCAGGGTCATTCTTGCCTGGTTGCTCAGTTTGGTTGGCCGGCCAGCTCTAGAAAAAGTCTGGGTAGTTACAGTACATATTCTTTCCATTTCCTAATGATGGAGATGTGAGATCCATGCCTCCTCACAATTTTATATTGGAGTTCTACGGACAGTTCCTTGGACTTCGCAGTAGAGTTTCTGCTCTGACATGCATTGCCAACGGTGGGACCTTACATAGAAAGGTTTGTTTATTTCTAAACCATGTCCAATCAATTGAATTCGCCACAGGTGGACTCCAACGAAGTTGTAGAGACATCTCAAGGATGATGAAAGTAAAATGGATGCACCTAAGCTCAATTTGGAGTGTCATAGCAAAGGGGTTGAATACTTATTGACTCCAGACATTTCATCATTTTTAATTGATTTGTAAAAAAAATTCTAAAAAAAAAATTCCACTTTGACATTATGGGGTATTATGTGCAGATCAATGACAAAAAAATCTTAATTTAATCCATTTGAAATTCAGGCTTTAACACAACAAAATGTGAAGAAAGTCAAGGGGTGTGAATACTTTCTGAAGACACTATACGCATAGAAATAACAAGAAATAAAAGCTGAACTTCTGTATTCTTGCGTCATATTCAATTTTTGATCTCAAATCCTAAATTATTGAGTATATAGCAATAATAACAAATTTGACGTCGCTGTTCCAATACTTATGGAGGACACTGTCTAAGGGAGCATATAATGGATATGACAATGGGAGGTTTGAACTAGTCAAAAAGAGATGGTAGAAACTTGTGAATGTAAGTAATCCTTTATGCAATTTTTCAGCAAATAAACTGGTTTATTTATCTCATAGAGAGAGAGAGAGAGAGAGAAAAAGAGATAGATAGATAGATATTTAGACCAGACAAGATTTTTAAAAGACAAACAAGGACAATCATTTTCACGAGCATGGAATTTGAACAGATGGTGAACAAGATATGTTTCATGTACAAGTATTATGAGCCAAGTCACTTCAGCACCTCCAACAGCACATTCCCCCAATGCTTTTTATCTCAATATACAAGTGCGGTACACTGTACATAATTCATGAGAAAAATAATATCTTACCAATTATGTATCGTTTTATTTTCAAGAATTAAAATAAAAAAACCCTGCTGTGTCTTTGGCTGCTGCGATTATCTTCTTCGTATAAGCAGCACAGCCATGCTCCCAGAAATGATGCAACCAGAAGCCATATGCTGCATATGAGTGCTGCATATCATTCACAGAGATCCTTGAACTCACCGTGTGCAGAGTGGGTTAGGCTCATTGACTACTTTGTATTCGTTCTTATTGCCCTTTAAGACGTATCCTTCAAAGGCCATCATAAGTGAATTTTAGAGTAGCAACCAGAAGTGTGAAGGTTAAAATAGGTCAGGAACAAGCAAAACTCAGCAGGAGATGGAAATAACAGTCTGCTTTACATAGCCGGAGGATAAGAAATGGGAATGGATTTTAAAGTGTGTTAATGAGGGAAAGAGAATAGAGGAACAGATGAGAAAATGAGAACTGATGAGTTCAGATATGCATAACTGCAGGACTACTCCCTTGTACGGTTGACTCACTTCACCAGATGCAAAGTACAATATTCGCAGATCGAAGGTGAAATTTATATTTCAAGAATCAATGGCAAGATGGAAGTTTGCATCAGAAGGGTTCTGCAACTTTATGTTGGCACTGACTGTGCCCTTCATTACACTTCATGTCTTACCTGGTGACCACAATGAATTGGGTCTGACACTGCAGGAACACGAGATTAAGGAGTAAAGGTTACAATCAAAGCTGATGTTCTTTTTTTTTGGAGGACTTACAATATTTTATACCAGAATGCAGTGCCATGCTGCTGGGTCGGCACAGGTGGGCCCTGGACAAAATATAAACTAGTGGGCCTCCGTTGCTTACCCTTGCTTTAGAGAAAATACCAAAAATTTGATAAACTAAATGTATGAGTGATAAAAAAAATTAAGGACAAAAAAAAGAAGAATTTTTTTTTTTACCTTCATCACCAAAGGTAGACAGAGGTTATTTAATCACCCCTGTGTTTTTCTATGAGGTCAAAAAGTTGTGGATGGATTTGGACAACATTTGGTGGAGTTCGGCCTGTGACACCTCATTAGATTTTGTTGAAGATCCGGATCCGGATACTATATTATTTTCAGTGATTCGTCATCATTGACAGATATGGCCAAAAACGATATATAGCACAACATCCCAAAAGATTGTCGACGGATTCAGATGAAACTTGGTGGACAGGTTGGGTGTGTGATATGGGAGAATTGCTTCGATTTTGGTGAAGATATGACTCCTGATCTGGATACGAGAGTTTTTTTTTTTTACCGGATCCGGATACGAGAATGTTATTGAATTTTTTTGTGATGCTTCAATATTGCGAGATGGAGCCAAAAACAATATCTAGCATGATATTTCAAAAAGTTGTGCACGAGTTATGACAAAACTAGATGAATGACTTGGTTCGGTGACAAGAACAAGCCAATTCGATTTTGGTTCAGGTCCCGATCTGACCTATCAGTGGATACAAAATGTAAACTGTTCAGCCTGGTGGAGGTATGCTCTCTACCGAGTACTGTTCTAGTTTTAAATTGGTTTATTATTTTATTTTACACTTCATATTTTATTATTTATTGTTATACCCACAATATTTTTCTGGCTCGGTGAAATTGAACAGCTTCAAAATGCCATTCTCAACATGCGACTTTCACAATAGCATAATCAAATCCAGAATGCTCGACATGCATGCACATAAATCCCTCGCACCAATGGTCATCAGGGCAGGGAACATATATCATGTGTGCCAGAAAAGGATTGTTACACCAAATGGCTCACAAAGCTTCTAAAATAAGTCAAAAATACTTGGAAAAGTACCGGAGAGAACTACAAAATCAACTCACCTCTACACAACAAAAAATTTGGAGAACATTCTGATCAACTTGCCCAAAAACTTGATAGCTGCAAAAACTCCCAACAACATGACTCATGCAAGGCCTGTGGACAGACTATGGATGGCACATTCTACCCAATCTCCCTGATCATCCCTGTCAGTGAATGCACTTTGAACCTTGTGGGATTACCTCATGTGAACATGGCAGCCTTGGTGATTTATTTAATGGATGTTTGCAATTGGAAAGACGATGCCATCATTCCCAAAATTCAAGCTGACTTGCCAGAGGGAGACACCAAATCTGGTTTGGGTGCTTCTTAGCACCGAAGGGGAGGTCATTTTGGGGGACTGTCAATGCACAGGGTAAGTTTAAAATGATGCTATTTACTATTACTGATGTTTGTAAGGAAGGAGGTGGGAGGGGGAATTAGCTGTGAGTGTCGATCATTAGCTACGAGTGTTGTCGTAAATATATATATTTTTTGTTTGGTTCCGTGGTCACATGATGAGTTGTACTGGATTTTTGCATCCATTGGTAAAAGGAGAACTGTGAGTGTGTGTGTGTGTGTGTGTGTGTATCTGTGTGTGTGTGTGTGTGTGTGTGTGTGTGTGTCTCTGTGCATGTGTGTGTGTGTGTCTGTCTGTATGCGTGTGTGTGTGTATCTGTGCGTGTGTGTGTGTGTGTGTGTGTGTGTGTGTGTGTCTCTCTGTGCATGTGTGTGTGTGTGTCTGTCTGTCTGTGCGTGTGTGTGTGTGTGTGTGTGTGTGTGTGTGTGTGTTATATCCACTGCCGCTGCTGGCTTGTACTAATAGGAAATAGTATGAACTTGATACCCCTCATCCACGGATATTTCTCAAATTTTCTATAATTCCATGAGTCTACTTTGCATTCAGGAACAGAACAGTTATATTTAACCATTTTGAAATTGCCACTCTATCATCTAAGTGGTAACAATTGTGTTAAAAAAGATTTTAATAACATAATCTTGCTAGTAACGGCAGGTCAAAAGTGTTTGGTGAGCAGAATAGAGTCACTAAAAACGAGCATGCCCGAAAGTCCTTGTTAGCATTCATACGTCATTTTAAAGTCGCGTATTAACATTAACGTCAAAGCATAAAGGCATTGGTTTTGCATTGTAGAACGTAACTGACTTTATGTGCTTCAATTTTGAGAAGGAACACTCTCCCTCAGCTGCGGACACATGTAACGTCAGGCACATGTGAAGGACTATGTCTACATTAGGATGGACCGATACTATTTTTCTTTTGCTTAACAATTTGCTGCAATATTCACTATTTGGAATTTCTTTGCTCTTCCTTCTTGTCACTGCCACTACAACTGCTGCTGATACTGGTGCTGGGAAAATAGATGATCATCAAACTGTGCAATGCATCAGATTCATCTGGGAAAGTGGTGTACAAATCATCTGGGTATGCTTGGTGTGGAATAATCATTTTTTGTGAAGTGGTTCAATTTTTATGGATGTAAGGTCATCCAGAAATCCAAATTTGTTGCTCAGTGAAGCATATCATTCTCTGTTATCATTAAACAATTGCCAAGAGTATCAATGATTGTGTTGAGTGTCTCAACTTGAAACTTTTGATGGCCTAGAACAGCACCTGAACTCTTCGACTCATCAAAAATGCTTTACGCTTGCGGGATTGGTTCTCGGAATGACTGTTGGGCATGCCTGTCTTTGCAGTTACTTTTAGGTTCTCAAACTAATCACCAAGACTGTCAACATATTTCCTGAGTGACAAAGCATGTTGGTTGCATTTCCGAAGTTCAATGTACTTGACTGTGAATATATATACTCATTTTATTATATTTGCAAACTTTCTCCAAAGGACATACACAAGATGACATTCCTCCACTTTCTCATTTTTGTAGCAAGTGATTTTGTTTAGCGGGGTGTGTCAAAAAAAAAAACCCTGGTGTTGGCTTAGCAGTTAGGGTGCCGGCTTGGGATCCTAGGATCCTGGGTTCGAATCCCGGTCGATCGCTGAATTAACGCCAGGGGGGTTGACTCAGCCTGTCATCCTTCCGAGGTCGGCAAATTGAGTACCAGCTTGCTGGGATGAATGATCCCAGTGTGTACCCCGGTTTAGAATAGGTACACCGTATCCCTGCACATCGTAAGAGCGTGACCAAGGGTTGGCGTCAGAAAGGGCATCCGGCCATAAAAACATTGCTTCAAACAGGGAACCATGATTGTCATGGGGCCCGCAAGGCTAATCCCCGCTCTAGCGGGGAAAATGGCCTTAAAACGATCATTCATATTCATTCATTCATTCATTCATTTGTGTGTCTGCTTTTTACCTCCGCCACCAAAGGTAGATGGAGGTTATGTTTTCACCCCTGTCTGTTTTTTTTTTTGCCTGTCCGTTTGTGAACAAAATATCTCAAAAAGTTGTGGACAGATTAGAACGAAATTTGGCAGAGATGTAGCGTATGCGACCAAGACGAAATTATTCGATTTTGGTGAAGATCCGGATTCGGATCTGGATACTAGAATTTTTTAAGTGATTCTTCATCATTGGGAGATAGGGCCAAAAACTATACATAGCAGGATATCTCAAAAAGTTGTGGACGGATTTAGAGGAAACTTGGTGGAGATGTTGGGTGTATGACAAGGACGATTCAATTAGATTTTGGTGAAGATCTGAATATGGATTCGGATATGAGAATTATTTAATTTTTTTTAGTGATCTTCACCATTGGGAGATGAGAGCCGAAATCGTTTTTGGTAGCAAAAACGATGCATAGCAGGATATCTCAAAATGTTATTCATGGATTTGGACGAAACCTGTTGGACAGCTTGTGTGTGTGTCAAGGAAGAATCGATTCAATTTTGATGAAGATCTGGATCCGGATTCAGCTAGTAGAATTTTTAAAGTGATTCTTCACCATTGAGTGCTATGGCCAACCAGGTGTATGCTCTCCATTGAGTGCCGTTATAGTTTTATATGACACTCAAGAATGTCGCTGTAGTTGAACTGTAAAGCTTGGACAGTATAAGCATGACTGGACCACCAAGTGTCTGGACCACCCTTCAGGGCAAGTACTCTTCCTTTGTCATTCGGTTTCAGGTGGTTGAGAAGCAATCCCCAATGATGTGTACAAGCCGATAGGAGATCGTACATTGCCAGCAAATAAGCAGACATTCACAGCTCATTGGCCAATGAGGTTTGGGGAGTCATCAGTGCATGGTACATTTTCCGCCAGTGCGTTAACGTTTAGAATACAAGTCTTCACAACCTTTTATTTCCCTGACATATTACTTACGTTATCATGTTATCATATACGTGACCGAGACAGTCTTAATTCCTATCTTGTGATCTTCCAGGGTCTTATTGTCCATCAGCCAATTATTTGCTTGCGTGCGAATGCATAGGCGCAAATTTCTAATAAAAATGTATTTAAATGAAATAAATAATATTACAAATTTAGAATTTAATTAATTAAATCAATCCACCACGCTTTTCCCACACATCACTCTCTCTCACTCTCTCTTTCTCTCTCTCTCTCTCTCCCTCCCCCTCTCTCCCTCTCTCCCTCTCTCTCTCTCTCTCTCTCCCTCCCCCTCTCTCCCTCTCTCTCTCTCCCTCTCACTCTCTCTCTCTCTCTCTCTCTCTCTCTCTCTCTCTCTCTCTCTCTCTGTCACCACCTATCGGCCGTCGGTGCGTTGGGTGTAGCGTCATGGCGGCTGTGAGCAACTGCTCTGTGTTTTGGTGAGTCCGTCGTGAGGTTTCCCCCCTCTCCTGCCCTCCCCTGCCCCCCTCCCTCTCCTTTTCCATCCTGTGTGCCTTGGCATTTGTTTTCATCTGTTCTACACCTTTGCCTTCGAGAGAGAGAGGATTGAGAGCGGGCCCATTTTGGGTGCGGCCTACTGGCGTTGACGGCGCGTTGTAAGCCATTTCTGTGCTTATAATGCACGTTTATTTTTTACTTTAGTTCGTTTATTTAGGTTTGATACCCTCTTGTCCGGCTCGGACAAGCGGGGGGAGGGGGGGGGGTATTTTCGCCGGAATGGCGAATGCACACTCTCGTCGCGATGACTTTGAAGGCTTAACCAGGAAGCACGCGTTTGTGTGCGTGCCTCCGGATGGAGTCCCTGTCGAGGACATCATCCTCGCTGTGGGGAGCATTGTTGGGGATGAAAATATACGTGCAGCTTCGCGTATGAACCAGAAAGTGGTGGTGTTCGTTTCGGACGAGGAACTCATCCATGACGTGGTAAGTGCGGGAATAACCACGGAAAGCGGTCACTTTATGATGGTGTCGCCGCTATTAACTCCCGCGACGAGAGTGGTTATTTCTAACGTACCACCATTTATCCCAAATGACAAGTTAATGACCGTGCTATCACGGTACGGTAAAATGGTATCGAGGATTTCAACAATCCCTCTTGGGTGTCAGAATGAACGTGTTAAGCACGTAATGAGCTTCCGCAGACAGGTGTATATGGTCCTTCCAGACCGTGGGGACGACACAGGCCTCAACATCACTTTCAAAATTAATTTTGAAGAGGCAAATTTCCAGCTATACGCATCGTCCACCACCTTAACATGCTTTCAGTGTGGAGCGTATGGACATTTAAAACGTTCTTGTCCCAAAGCCTCGTGTGTCAGGTGTGGCAAGACAGGTCACACTGCCATAGTTTGTAAGGAGGAGGTTGCTCTGCTAATGAATACGCCCAGTGGGAGGGAGGTTAACGCTGCTCCACTAATGAATACTCCCAGTGGGAGGGAGGTTAACGTTGCTCCACTAATTGAGATTCCCAGTGGGGGGGAGGTTAACGCATTGCCACCGCTTAAAATTCCTAATGAGGGTGAATCCAGTGTTCCAAGCGTGAACGTATTTATTCCTCCTCAGCAAAATGTTGAAATGGACACTGATAGTAAAGTGGGGACGAGTAAACGAAGGGCTCCGGATGATAGTGACTCATCTGGAGCAGGTAAAAAGGTCGTGCTCGATTTGCAGGCTGTTGGTGGAAAAACTCTTCAGGATGCACCTGGAATCTCTCTGCAAAGCGTGGACCAAATAAATAAAGAGGAAAACCCAGAAAAGAGCATCAGGGTTCAGCCGCTAAAACAACGCGCTTCCATTACTCACACAGACGACGTTAATGATGTAAATAATTCAGGCCACGATACCGTGAATGGTGCATCATTGATCCAAGCGAATGTCGCCGAACAGGCTGACATCCATAATAAATCTGCCAATATAGCAGATAAGGGTGGAAACATAAATCCACAGGAATGTGGGAATAATGATTTCATGCCATTTGAGGAAATCAGTAATCAATGTGCTGATGTTTCCCAAACACAGCACTGCGTGGACCCCCCAGACAAGGGAAGGCTAGGTTGCATAGCAGGAGAAGAAAACGGTATTGACCCAGACCCCATTGGACCACTTTCTGATTTATCAGAATCGGAAGAGGAGGTGGAGGTAACAGCATTATCACAATTAATGGCAGATCAACCCCCAACCCCTCCCCATATTGTTCTCTCATTCCTCAATGAAACGTATAGACAGCGAAATGTCATCATTGGGGATCATTTCCCTGATTTGGCTCCCTTTATTCAGGCTGCAAAACTAGTCATAAAAAAATCTGAGGAACTAAACCTAACAAAATCGCAGTTTCATCGACTAAAGAAAATCATAACAAAGGCAAAGAGTGAGTACTCACAGTGTCAGACAAAATTTACTAATGAGTGATGAAGACGCTTAATCTTGCAACACTCAATATAAATGGTGGTGGGGCCAGTCACGTCCGCCAGATCCAAGTGAATAGTTTATTCAAACGGAAACAAGTTGATGTAATATTACTGCAAGAAACTCATATTATTGAGAAGGTTGAACATGACTGGTGCAGCATGTTCAAAGGTAAATGTTTCTTCAGTAATATGTCATCTGTATCTGCTGGAGTGGGGTTTTTGTTAAAACCAGGACTTGTACCTGAATCTTGCCTCTTTCAGGAGGTGATTCGGGGACGTTTTGCCTCCCTAGAATTGGTGATCAAGAGCCTGAAGCTTATTATTTTTAATGTATATGCACCAAGTGAGAGTACTGACCGTAAAGCCTGACTGAAGTGATAAACCATTTAAATTTGTTTGACCCAGATCAGTGCATATGCATGGGGGGAGATTTCAATTGTACGCTAGAGCCCAAAATAGACAGAAATTCACCGGAACCACATCCCGAGTCCCATGGTGACCTCTCCCAGTTTCTTTCAGGTGGGGCTTTTTTGGATGTATGGCGATTGATGCACCCAAATGACCGGCAGTTTACATGGTGTCGATGCTCCAATGGCCAAGTATCCTTAGCGAGGCTTGACCGCTGGTACATCACCCCACGATTAAGGAATATTGTAACCTCCTCAACTATTACCCCTTCCATCTTCTCTGACCACCACATGGTCACGATGGGCCTATCTTTCCCTCAATTCAAACGGAGGAGCGCCTATTGGAAATTCAATACAAGTCTTTTGGATGATACCCTGTTTAAGGAAGCCTTTCGCATCCTATGGATAGCTATAGTTGGAAAAAAGCCCCTCTTTGCTTCCACTAACCTTTGGTGGGATAATATGAAAACTCATATACGACTGTTTTGTCAACAGTTTAATTCCCACATCACTCATGAAAGTCAAATCACATTGGCACGGTTGGAAACCGAAATTCTAAAACTGCAAAACAAAATGGCAGAGCAAGAAAATGAGACAAATTATAAATTGCTCCTTGAAAAAAGGACCCAACTCAGGGAACTATTACAGGAGAAGGCTGCAGGACTACTAGTTAGACTGAGAGTAAAAAGCATTAAAGTATCGGATAGTCCTAGCAAAACCTTCTTTCACTTAGAAGCTGAAACGAAGCCTCCCCAGCTTATTTTATCAGTTAAGGACCCCAGTGGGAATGAAATTACAAGTTCTGATGGGGTAAAAATCACTATTAGAAAGTATTATTCTGAACTATTTGCTAAAAAAGATATATATGAGGATAAAATAAAATGTTTTACCTCCCATCTCCCAACCCTAACTGAGACTCAACGCCTGGAGCTGGATGTGCCTTTAAGCCTTGATGAGTTACAGCGTGCCCTGGTTGGAATGGAATCTGGAAAGGCTCCGGGATTTGATGGCCTGCCAGCTGAGTTTTACATGGAATTTTGGGACATTTTGGGCCCGGAACTATTGATTGTATTCCAAGAATCCTTGCGAAAAGGTGTAATGCCACTAAGTCTAAGGAGAGCAGTGGTGAGTCTTCTCCCAAAGTCAGGAGATCTCCGGCGGATGGAGAATTGGAGACCGGTTTCAATAATGTGCACTGACTATAAAATGGTTTCGAAAGCAATGGCAAATCGTTTGAAAAAAGTCATTGGTGATCTGGTTTTACCTGATCAGACATTCTGCATCCCCAGTCGTTCGATTTACGACAACATTTTTTTCGTGCGGGATTTAATGTATGCTCGCCATGACCAAAATGATTTTGGAATATGTTTTCTAGACTTTGAAAAAGCCTTTGACAGCATTGACCATGTTTTCTTGTGCCATGTTCTTGAAGCATGTGGGTTTGGGGTAATTTTCAGGGCCTTTATAACTCTATTGTACACTGCCATCTCCAGTGTAATTAAGGTGAACAATGAACTGGTTCCCCCCATAAAGGTTCAGAGGGGGGTACGGCAGGGTTGCCCAGTCTCAGGTTTGCTTTTTGCGTTAGCAATGGAGCCATTACTTTGCACACTGAGAAAGAATATCTCTGGCCTGACCTGTTTTCCTGGAAGCCCACCAATGACTATATCGGCCTATGCAGATGATGTTTGCGTCATTATAAAAAACCACCAAGACATTGTTGCTCTTGTAAAGTCCTTAAGAACCTTTTTCATGGCTTCATCTCTGAAGGTTAATTGGACGAAAAGCAAAGCTCTTTGGGTGCCATACCTTAATAGTTGCCTACCTGTCTCAACACATCTGCCTGCTCTTCCAGAAAACTTGGAGTGGAAAGCAGATGGTGTTGATTACCTTGGTGTGTCCCTGGGCTCTACACAATTTGAGAAAAGGAATTGGGAAGGTGTGACTGGAGAAATAGACAGGAGGCTGAACCTGTGGAAAAGAGCCCTACCGCACCTCTCATTTAAGGGCCGAGTCTTAGTGGCAAACAACTTGGTTGCTACAACGTTGTGGCATCGCTTTATTTGCCTGCAACCACCAGAAGTGCTGCTGGATAGGATACAGGCCAAGCTTGTGGACTTTTTTGGGGGAGGCCATCATTGGCTGCGGCCAAGCGTAATATGCCATACTTCATCTGAAGGTGGTCAGAGCCTTGTTCACGTGAGATCCCGTCTCATGGCTTTTCGCCTGTGCTCCATTCAACGCCTCCTATTTGGTGAAAACCTGCCAAACCATGCCTTGGCTTGCCATATTTTACAGCAGGCGGGTAGACTCGGCTATGGTCTCGAAGTATTCCTGACTCACCTTAAGTACGTGAATACATCAACGCTCCCCATATTTTACCAGAGCCTTCTCAGTGCCTGGGAAAGACTTTCCGTGAGCCGTAAAGCGGACACTTACTCCCCAGGGATGTTCGAGGTTGAACCCCTGTTCTTCAATCCTCTCTTCCCTGATGTTCTCAAGAGTCGTCATTTGTGCCAACGCTTTATTGAGGCAGGCATAAACAAAGTATGGCACCTTCGGCCAAACTCCGGTGTCGGGTGGAGGAATGTGGAGGAAATTTCAACCTTGATGGCGATTCGGTCCAAGAGGACAATTGGAACGATTTTGAGGAAAGTTGTTCAAAAACGTCATCAGCTACAGAAACTTTGGACTTGGAATACTTTTGGACACCCCAACGAGTCCCCGTTTCCGAAACTGATTTTTGACTGCTTTCCCAAGGAACTTCCACCTGTTAGCACAGGGACAAGTGTATTGCACGCTGAGAGCAGCAAGAGCCTGTATAGGTGGTGGTTATCTCAAGTTCTTGGTATTCCTCCGCTAAATGGAGTAGCACGATGGAAGAGGCTACTCCCTGCCGGGCCCCCCAATGAACCTGTATGGGAATCAATGTATTGTAAGCTGATTAACAAAAGAACAGGTGATCTTCAGTGGCGCCTTGCCCACTGGATCATCCCATGCAATACATATGTATGGAATTTTGCCCCAATATCTGCATGTTGCCCCTTTTGTTCTGTAAATGAGGATGTTTTTCATTTTTTTTATTGGTTGTGAAAGACTTTTTCCTTTATTTGAATGGTTAGACTTTGTGTCGTTCAAAATGAATTTCAGATTTACTTTTCGATCCTTTATTTTTGGGCTCAAAAAGAGACGGCAACACAACAAAGAATATGAACTGTTGTGCTTTTTTGTAGCTACAGCAAAGCTTGCTACTTACCTGTCCAGAAAGGAGAAGCGGATTGGTAAGCCCATTCATCAATGCAATGTCATGACGTTTTTCAATGCACTGTGTGCTGCAAGGCTAAAACATGAGTTTGAGTTTTCCAAGATCATGGGTGAAATTGATGGATTTGTAGAAAAATGGTGTTTGAAAAGTGTCTGTGAAGTCCGCCAAAACGAGTTGGTATTATTTTTCTCTTGATTGTTCATAATTTCTACACTTCGTAGTATTGCTGCAGAAGATTGCATTTGTTTTCGGTAAAATTTGAACTGATCAGTGCATGTATCTGTATTGTTTCCTCGCTTCATCGTTTTCGGCTTTGTTGATTTATACACTGTACATCCATGCACTTTATATTTTTTGGAATAAAAGGACGTCAAAAGTCAAAGTCAGTCTCTCTCTCTCTCTCTCTCTCTCTCTCTCTCTCTCTCTCTCTCTCTCGCCCCCTTCTGGATGGTTGTGAGTCGTGCGTGGGTGTGGTAATCATGGCGGCTGTGGGTGTTGAGCTGTGAGTACGGTGCTGTGTTGGTGGTCTTTCCTATCCTCCTTTCACTCCATTTGTGTCCTTGTACGAGTTTGTGAAGTTTTCTCCGTGTTTCCCTTCTGCTCTTGAGACAAGAGAGGGAGAGAGAGACAGCACGGTAACGGTTAGCCACCTGTATTAATTTATAACGTGGGTTGGTTATATCGTGCCGATTATTTATTTATTTATTTACTTATTTAACTAATTTTGATTTGTTTGGTTAGTTTATTGCATTGTTACTGTTTAGTTTGTTTAGTTTATTGCCGATAAATGGCTAATAGGAATAGTCAAAGGACTGCTGATCGTGTTAGTGATGAGGTGTTATCGCGTAAGCACGGGCTGTGCCTTGTTCCGCCGGAAGACGTGCAAATGGACGATGTTCTACTTGCAATCGGGGATTTGATCGGGGTAAATAACATTCGTGCTGCGTCTCGAATGAACCACAAAGTGGTGGTTTTCGTGTCACAAGTTAGCCTTGCAGACATCGTGGTGCAAAACGGGTTAACGTTGGGGAATGACCAATTTGTCCCGGTATCGTCCATGGACACGCCGGCGGTTAAAGTTATTTTAAGTAACGTTCCGCCCTTTCTGAGGAATGAAGAAATCCTACATAAATTAGGGGAGCATGGGACTGTCGTCTCACGAATTATCACGGTCCCCCTGCGAACCAGGAACGGAAGGCTGAAGCATGTAGAGTCATTTAGACGTTTTTGTTTCGTCGTACTAAAGGATGAGGCAAAACAGCTGAACATATCTATAAATTTTAAAATAGGAGATCATGATTACCGGATCTTTGCAGCTACTGAGACCTTGATTTGCTATACATGTGGGGCATACGGACACACTCGGCAGTATTGTCCTGATGTGAGGAAGAGTTATGCCACAGCAGCTGGGGCAGCCCCCCCCTCCCCCTGTAAATGACTTGAACGACCCTGTAGATGAGCCAGGTGTCGAAAAAAGGTCAACACCGGAATACGAGGGTGCGGGTGACAGTGGTGCTGGTGGAGAAGCCCATACGGTAGTGGAGCAACCATATGTGGAGGAGAGGCTGCAACCTCAAGAACAAAGGGACTTCGATGAGGTGAAGCTGATGGAGACCGAGTCGAGGAGAAACTTGAAACGCTCTCTTGCGAGCGATGAGAATGGAGGAAAAGGAAACAAAATGGTTCTCGTGCAGGCAGATGGTAATACAGACCAACCTGATGACCATGAGCAAAATGGTAATGCAATAGGTAGAGATGGGAATCTGCCCATTTCACAGGATGAAGATAATCGAAGCATTACCGAGCGTGTCACCGTGTGTGATGGTGGACACCCTGCACCATGCGACGAGCAGTTAAGGACCCTCATCTCAACGGAAGATGATGAGAAAGAGATTGATAAGTCGGTGGCAGACAACAACGATGGGGTAGTTGGTGCCATGCAGACGCAACAAAAATACCATGGTGACAATGACACAGATGAGGTGCCAGTGCCTGACACACCACTGGGTGAGAGTGGGGTCGAGGCTGATGAAGGATGCAGTCTTGCTGCCCTGAGTGAGTCTCAGAAGGAGCAGGTGAGGCAAGCAGAGGTGACAAAAGGGAAGGTCATTGATTTCTTAAACGAAACGTTTAGACAACGTCATGTTGTAATTAGAGATCATTTCCCTGATGTTCAAGCTTTCATTAAGGTTTCGAAACCTCTTTTACAGAAAAATGACCCCATGCTCTCAGAGCCTCAATTTCAACGTCTTCGTAAAGCAGTAACAAAGGCGAATAAGGAATTGCAGGCGGACGGTGAGCTACCACCTTAGAATGACAACGCGAGAAATACACATTGCCTCCCTGAACATCAATGGGGGATGTGCCCCCTTACGAAAAATTCAAGCAATCCAGGCAATGGAGAGGGTAAAAGCAGATGTCATTCTATTGCAAGAGACCCATGCCACAAACAATTTGGCAGCTGAATGGTGTAAACTCTTTAAAGGGCAATGGTGGCTGAGTGGGGTTTCCACACCCAAGGCGGGTGTTGCCATCGCCTTAAGTCCCAGGCTTCCCACTCAGAGTGTTATTTATAGGGAGGTCCATAAGGCACATTTGATAGCGGTGGAGTTCTACTGCAATACACAAAAGCTTATTATAGTAAATGTGTATGCACCAAGTGAACCTATAGAAAGAAGAACATTCTTTTCCACATTGCGGGACTTTGTAGAGGGGCTGGATCCAGCTGCTCTCACCTGTATCGCAGGGGACTTTAACTGTACAATTGATCCTTCAGTTGACAGGAATGGACATGAACCCCACGGCGCTTCTGCAAAGGTGTTAGCGAGCCTCATCAAGAACTATTGTTTTGAGGATGTGTGGAGGTTGCAGCATCCAACTTCACGGGCCTACACATGGTGCAGATGTCATGATGGCGTCATATCAAGGGCAAGGCTGGACAGGATCTATATCAATAAGCCAATGCTGAATGTGGTGTCCACTACCCAAATACTCCCAACAGGGTTTTCAGATCATAATTTAGTGGCAATGTCCTTTAAATTACCCCTGACATCAGGAGGTAGCGCGTACTGGTCACTCAATACTCGGTTGTTAAGTGATAAGAAATTTGAAGATGCCTTCCAAACAGTGTGGGGGAAAATCCGGTCCTCTAAGCTTGAGCATGCCAACCTTCGCATATGGTGGGACCTTGCAAAGTGTCAAGTTAAAACGTTTTGTCAACAGTATAGTCTGTTTACTACTAAAATGCAAAGTCTCTCAGTTGACTCATTAAAGGCCGAAATTGCAGAATTAGAACAGAATCGTAATGGGGCTGGGAAAGATTTGGGATATGATCAGTTACTATGGACAAAAAGGTCGTTACTGACCGAAATGGTGAGGCAGCGGGCAATGGGTACCTTGGTGCGTATGAGGATGAGTTACTTGACTTTGGATATGCCAAATAAGGACTTCTTTAGTTTGGAGAACTCTGTCAAAAAAGCACAACAGATTCACGGGCTACGTGCTGCTAATGGGTCAATAGTGACCTCCCAACAGGAGATTAAGTCTGTTTTGAAGGGTTTTTATACAAACTTGTACTCCCCCCAGAGCATAAGTAATGAGATCTTGCAGGAGCTGACTACTGGGCTTCCAAGACTTGAGGAGGACCAGCAACGCACATTGAACATGTCAGTTTCGGCTGCTGAACTTGAAACTGCTATGCGGAGCTTGAAGGATGGTAAAGCCTCTGGGATTGATGGTTTGCCTGGAGAGTTCTATAAGACTTTTTGGAAACTTGTGGGACCTGACCTGCTTGAGGTATTTGATGAATGCCTTCATGTTGGAGAGCTTCCCCTGTCCTGCAGAAGAGCAGTCATGTGCCTGTTGCCAAAGGCTGGGGACACTCAACTAGTCGAGAACTGGCGGCCTGTCTCATTGCTGTGTGCGGATTACAAGCTTTTGTCAAAGGTTTTAGCAAACCGTTTGGGAACTGTGATCAGCTCTATTGTGCCCCCTGACCAGACCTACTGTGTACCAGGAAGGTCAATTTATGACAATATTTTTTTGATAAGGGATATTATTTCTTGTAATAAGTACTTGCGTGCCAGTTTTGGGTTGTTGTTTCTTGACCAAACAAAGGCTTTTGATCGTGTTGATCATACATATTTGTTTTCTGTTCTGGAGCGGATGGGTTTTGGCGAAACTTTCATTTCCTATGTTAAGCTGTTATACACTAACACCTTCTGCATGATGAAAGTAAACAATAGTTTATGTCCCCCTTTTCCTTTCCGACGGGGTATCCGTCAAGGTTGTCCCCTTTCTGGACTTCTGTATATAATTGCCCTTGAACCACTCTTAGCATCCATCAGGCAGCGAATAACTCAGGATGTGGGAGCCGTTTTTAGTTCAAGATTTGTGGTCACAGCTTATGCTGATGATGTATGTGTTCTGATTAAAGGCCCAAGTAGTGTTGCTGCGGTGCAGCGTTGCCTTAAAGACTACTCTGCGGCCTCTTCTGCCAAAGTAAATTGGGGCAAGAGTGTAGCCTTATGGTGCGGTTCAGATAACCTTTCTTTAACACTGCCACCGTCACTCCCACATAATTTAGAGTGGAAAACAGATGGGGTCAAATATCTTGGTGTCTATCTCGGCAACCAGGAAGTAGAAATGAAGAACTGGGAAGGAATGATTGAACAAATTACACACCGGTTGAAACGATGGGAAGGACTGCTGCGATCTCTTTCTTACAAAGGCCGCACTCTTGTTATAAATAACTTGATAGCAGCAATATTATGGCATAAACTAATTGCCTTGCAGCCACCCAAGGAGTTGATACCAGCCATCCAGCGGGTCTTGGTCAATTTCTTTTGGAATGGATACCACTGGCTTCGGCCGCAAATACTGTACCATCCTCGGAAGGAGGGTGGACATGGAATTGTGGATGTGTCCACCCGGCTTATGGCTTTTCGCCTGCAGTCTTTGCAACGTCTGTTGTATGCTGAAGAGCTGCCCTGGCGCTCATTTGCGTTTTGCTTGTTGCAACAAGCGGGAGGCCTGTGTTATGATAGGCACTTGTTCCTGGTGAACCTTGACCGTGTCAGCTTAGTTTCAATCCCAATTTTTTATCAGGGTTTGCTGAGAGTTTGGAAAGGTTTTGGGGTTCATCGTTGCCTTGAGGCTTATAATTGCCGGATGTTTATCCAAGAGCCTATTTTCTATAACGGTTTTTTTCCATGCATTCCTCATAGTCCGACTTTGATTAGGAAATTTACTCAAGGAGGAATTGGCAAAGTTTGTGACCTGAGGGATACATCTGGGACAAAATGGATGTCTGCTGGCAGGGTGGCGGCCATTCTTGGTTTAAGATCCGTGCGTATTGTCAGCCAAATTATACGCATCGTCGAGAGGAAGTTTAAGGAGTTAAATATTGGCTGGGAAGGTATAAACAATGTCGAGGATGTTCGGCTGTCTTTCCCTGAAATTAAAGTGCTCCCAAGCTCTCCAGTCAAATGGTGAACTTGTATCTCCTTTTCATTTGGTAAAAAAGGCGGGTATTCACAAGCTCCTTCGAGAAAACCAAGCATCACCCTTCTCCGGAGTAACAAGAGTGGCCTTGTGGTCCGAAAGGTTAGGGCCAGGGTCTCCTGCCACGCCACTGTGGCCTAATATGTACAAACTACCTATTTATGGGTTCCTCGCAGATATCCAGTGGAGACTAGCACATTGGGCTCTCCCTACGAACACCTTTGTTCATCACCTTGACAGCTCAGTGCCAGTAGCATGCCCCTTCTGTGTCCAGAAGGAGGATCTCTTTCATGCCTATGTGAAATGCGAAAGACTAATACCTCTTTTCTTGATTCTCACACACCTTTTTGAGCAGTTGTCTTTTCCTTTTACTTCACACTCTTTTATTTTTGGTGTATCTTTCAGACCCTCCTGCAAGGACTCTGGTGTTCTCCTAAACTTCTTAGTTGCTGTAGCAAAATATTCAATATATAAATCAAGGAAAATTAAAATTGATAATGGGCATGGGTTTGATGTTGTTCCTATGTTTAAAGGGCTGGTGTCTGCAAGAATAAGGTTAGAGTTTGATTATTATGTGGCGAATGAAAATGTCAAACTCTTTGAGTGCAAATGGTGTATTAATGAAGCATTATGTGTTGTAAATGAATCGAATTTGTACTTTTCTTTTTAACATTAAGAACTGTTGTTTTCATTTTTATTTTTCTCTCCTGTAAAAATGTAACTTGACCTGGTGTATTTTTTGTGAAATAAATGGTGTTGCAAATTCAATTCTCTCTCTCTCTCTCTCTCTCTCTCCTCCCACTTTGCACAGCTGCCGCTCGCTTAGCAGGCACGTGCGATTGCCAGGTCTGTTGCTCAGTCACTGGCGGTACGTGCTGTGTCTCGTGTTGCTTTTTCCTTTCGTCCTACCTTTTTGTCCTTTCTGCTGTCCGAGTGTCGGTGTCCCTTTCTATCGTCTTGTCTACTGAGCGAGAGAGGGAGAGACAGCACGGTTAAAGTTATCCGCTTTAGGTGGTTAACGGGATTTATTTATTTATTTCCCAGTTATTGTTGTTGTTGTTTTTTTTTCATTTATTTCGGCTTTATAAACCTTTGTACCATTTATTGGTTATTTTTTTCGTTTAGTTACTTCAAATGGCTAGCAAGAATAGTCGAAGTAATGCCGGTCGTGACGCCGATGAGGGGTTAACAGATGAACACGGCATGTGTTTTGTCCCACCGGAAGATGTCTCGCTGGAGGAGACGCTCCTGCTCCTCGCAATCGGAGAATTGATCGGTTGTGAGAACATACGGGCAGCGTCCCGAATGCACCACAAGGTGGTTGTTTTCGTTTCACGTGTCCGTTTCGCGCGCATCGTCGTGCAGAACGGCCTCACCTTGGGCAATGACCAGTTTGTTCCGGTTTCGCCATGGAACACTCCGGCCTCGAAGGTAATACTATCAAACGTTCTACCGACGCTGTCTAATGAGGAAATTCTTCAGAAGCTCGGTCAGTACGGTACTGTGGTGTCGAGAATTATCCAAGCCTCCATTCGTACCACAGATGGGAAGCTTAAGCATATCGAAACGTTTAGACGGTTTTGTTATGTTGTTTTGAAGGATGGTTTGACGCAATTGAATGTCTCTCTCGTTTTTAAGTCGTCAAAACGTGAGCACAGGATTTTTGCGGCAACGGAGAGGTTGATTTGTTACGGGTGTGGTGTACATGGACACACTCGGCAGTATTGTCCTGATGGGGAGAAAACGTATGCCTCAGCAGCCGGACCAGCCCCACCCGTGACCATTACGGAGGATTCTATAGATGTTTCGCCTTCAGTGCGGGAATCTACGTCGGACCATCAAGGTACGGCTAAGAGTGGTGCTGATGAGACCCATACGGATGTGCTTCGTGTAAGCGATGAGTCATCCAGTACAGCTGGCCATCGTGCAACCGATGAGTCAGCAAATGTAGGGGAGAAGCCTCTACCTGTAGAGGGAATGTTTTGTGAGGAGCAGCAGATTGTAGATGCGGCGTCTCGGAAAAATTTGAAACGGTCACTTGTAAGTGCGAGGAATGAGGACAAAGGTGTTAAAGTGTTGGTGGTGCAGACAGGAAGCAGTTTAAACGATTCAGACAGTCCTTCACATGAAGATCAGCAAGGTGGTGAAACTATGGCTGACATGATACCACCTGCTCAGGATGAAGGGGAACTTTTTCCTGAAGGTTGTAAATCAACCTGCGAAACCGAACAGCCTACTGATGACCATATCAATTCTAATGGGGAATGCAAAATACCCATTACTACTAATAACGACTCCTCCCCCCCCATTGCAATGATGCATGAGGATGAAGAGGATGAAGAACCTAAGGTAGATGGGCATGGAACAGGTGTTTCTGTACAGGTTCAGGAGGAACTCGTTACTAGCGTCACAGAGGGAATTCTAACTACAGAGACACTGATCGGCCATGAGGAACCAGTGGCAATGGTTGACAGGGCTCCCCCCCCCCCCTCAGGAGGAAGAGCAGCCTTTGGAGATCTCAAAAGAAAATATTGTCAGATTTTTGAAGGAAACTTTCAGACAAAGGCATGTACGAATTAAGGATCATTTTCCTAATATCCAGGCTTTCCTTGCAGCCGCAAAACCTTTGCTGCAAAGGAGTGAGCATGTGGAAATCTCCGAACCTGAATTTCAGCGGCTGAGGAAATCCATCACGAAGGCAAACAAGGAATTAATTGAGGAAGAGGACTTCACCCCCTAGAAGAATCAACCATGGAACTAAATGTTGTATCCTTAAATATAAATGGGGGTCGTGCCCCCTTACGGAGGGTGCAAACCATTCAAGCGGTTGGAAAAGAAAAGGCTGACATTATTCTCTTACAAGAGACCCACGCTACTAGTGCTCAAGTAGCCGATTGGGGGAAACTTTTTAAAGGGCAATGGTGGCTAAGTGGGTTCCCTACACCTCGGGCCGGTGTTGCCATTTGCCTAAGTCACAAGATTTGTGCTCAACAGGTTTCATTTAAAGAAATCTATAAAGGGCATTTGATCTCCGTAGATTTTCTTTATAATACCCAAAAGATTATCGTAGTGAATGTTTATGCACCGTGTGACCCAATGGAGAGGAAAATTTTCTTCTCCACTCTGCGGGATTTTGTAAAAACTCTGGACCCAACAGTCTTTATCTGTATCGCGGGAGGTTTTAATTGCACAATTTGTCCGTCAATTGATAGGAATGGTCATGAGCCTCATGTTGCCTCTACGAAAGCTCTAGAGGACACCATCAACATCTTTCGGTTTAAGGATGTGTGGAGATCACAACACCCACTCTCACGCTGTTATACATGGTGTAGATGCAATGATGGCATTATGTCAATGGCAAGGCTGGACAGATTCTATGTGAACAAGCCAATGTTGAATGTGGTGTCTGTCTCCAAAATTTTACCAACTGGATTCACAGACCACAGTTTAATGTCAATGTCCTTTAAGTTACCCTTTCCACCCGGTGGTAGTGCTTACTGGTCTTTGAATACTCGTCTCTTACATGACAAGGAATTTAATGAGGCCTTTCACGTCGTGTGGGAGAAAATTCGCTCCTCCAGACCTGAGTATGATAGTCTCCGGCTGTGGTGGGACATTGCAAAATCCCAAATTAAGAATTTCTGTCAACAATATAGTGCATACACCACCAAAATCCAATCAATATCAATCGATCAGTTAAAATCTGAAATTATATCATTAGAACAGAATGTTGACGAGGTTGGGAGAGGTGCACGTGACCAACTAATATGGGCAAAGAAAGCAGTGCTGGAGGAAGCGGTACGGCAACGGGCGATGGGTGCCTTGGTCCGAATGCGAATGAGCTATTTAACTCTGGACATGCCAAACAAAGAGTTCTTTAAGTTAGAGTCTTCCCTCAAAAGGTCACAACAAATTCATACTTTACTCACTCCCAATGGGTCACTGGTGACCTCTCAGCAGGCGATCAGGTGTACTCTGAAAGGGTTCTATTCTAACTTGTATTCTCCTCAGAACGTGGACAATGAGGTGATACGAGAGTTAACTGCTGGGCTTCCGAGTGTCGAGGAGGATGAGCGATGCATGCTCGATTCCCCAATTTCGGCTGATGAACTTGAAGCAGCTGTGCGGAGCCTGAAAGATGGGAAAGCTTCTGGAATAGATGGCCTGCCCACAGAATTCTACAAGACCTTCTGGGCCCTTGTGGGACCTGACCTACTCGATGTACTCGATGAAAGCATACGTGTCGGAGAACTTCCAATGTCTTGTAGACGAGCAGTCGTTTGTTTGCTACCAAAAGCTGGGAATCTTCAACTGGTTGATAACTGGCGACCTGTCTCATTATTGTGTGTTGATTACAAGATTTTCTCTAAATTACTTGCTAATCGTATGAAGACTGTGATCAGTTCAGTTATACACCCGGACCAGACCTACTGTGTGCCTGGAAAATCTATTTATGATAATATTTTTTTGGTAAGAGATATTATTTCATGCAATAAGTTCCTGCGTGACGATTTTGGGTTGCTGTTTCTTGATCAAACTAAGGCCTTCGATCGTGTTGACCACAAGTACCTTTTTTCTGTCCTGAAAGGAATGGGGTTTGGTGAAACTTTCACCTCTTATGTGAAACTCCTGTATACTAATACTCAATGTATGATGAAGATCAACAATAGGTTATGCTCTCCCTTTCCTTTCCAACGGGGTATTCGCCAAGGTTGCCCCCTCTCTGGGCTTTTATATATAGTCGCCCTTGAACCACTCCTTCGGTCTATTAGACAGCAAATACCTCAGGGAATGAGAAGTATAGAAGGAGCAGAATTTGTGCAGACGGCTTATGCTGATGATGTCTGTGTTTTGATTAGAAGCTCCAATGATGTCTCTGCTTTACAACGTTGTATGCGAGATTTCTCTGCAGCCTCTTCCGGTGGGATCAATTGGAATAAAAGTACAGCATTATGGTGTGGCAAAGGCAATCTCTCTTGTGTATCACCACCCTCACTCCCACACAACCTGGTCTGGAGAACGGACGGGGTTAAATATCTTGGAGTGCATATCGGTAATCGTGAAACAGAAATGAAAAATTGGGAAGGAGTGTTGGAGCAAATTATGCACAGATTGAAAGCATGGGAAGGACTGCTGAGGTCCATCTCCTATCGAGGCCGTACCCTTGTCATAAACAATCTGGTTGCAACAAAATTATGGCATAGAATTATTGCTTTACAGCCATCAAACCAACTAATTATGGCTACTCAGCGAATGCTAGTAAACTTCTTTTGGAGTGGCTACCATTGGCTGAGGCCTGAGATATTGTACTACCCCCGGAAGGAAGGTGGCCAGGGCATTGTTATCTCTGGTCGGGTTGTGGCCTTTCGGCTGCAGTCTCTGCAGAGACTACTGTTCGCTGAACAGCTGCCCTGGCGGCCCTTTGCATTTTTTCTGTTACAACAGGCTGGTAGACTGAGATATGATCGGCAGCTTCTTTTGATAGACCTCGAGCATATAAATTTTGCCTCTCTTCCGAGATTCTATCAGAGTTTATTGGACACTTGGAAAAGGTTTGACGTCCACCGCTTCCTTGAGGGCTATAATTGTCGAATGTTCCTTCAAGAACCCCTTTTCTTCAATAACTTTTTTCCTGGTATCCCTCATAGCCATGCCCTGATTAAAAAATTTATCCAAGGAGGGATTAACAAAGTATGTGATCTGAGAGATTCATCTGGAGTTAAGTGGAAACCTGCTGGTTTGGTGGCAACCTCAGTTGGATCTCGGTCTGTCCGACTTGTAGACCAAGTTGTACGTATAGTCATTTGAAAATTTAGACAGCTAAACATCGGCTGGGAAGGTGTTGGTAACATTGAGGACTTTCGGTTAGGTTTCCCTGAAATCAAAGTGCTCCTTTCGTCTTCTCTTCAGCCGGAGATTGAACATACCCCCCCCTTTTCATCTTGTAACTAAGATTGGAATCCGTGATCTCTCTCGACAAAATAAGAATGTACCCCTCTCTGGGAGAACACGAGTAGCTTTGTGGTCAGAGCGGTTAGGGTTGGGGTCTCCCTCTACCCCCCTTTGGCCTCACATGTACACCTTACCAATACATGGTGTGTTAGCGGACATACAATGGAGGTTAGCACACTGGGCGCTTCCCTCCAATATTTTTGTCCACCGTATTAACAGCTCACTGCCGGAAACTTGTCCTTTCTGTGACCAGAAGGAGGATTTGTTTCATGCTTATGTACAGTGTCGTAGACTGACATCGCTTTTCTTGTTCCTTGAATATCTTTTTCACCAATTGTCCTTCCCTTTCAATATGCATATGTTTATATTTGGTGTGTCTTTCAGGCCCACATGTAGAGATGTGGGTGTTCTTCTCAATTTTTTGGTTGCTGTTGCAAAATATGCGATATATAAATCTCGGAAAATTAAAATAGATAACGGCTATAGCTCTGATGCTATTTCTATTTTTAAAGGGTTTGTCTCAACACGACTCAAGCTAGAATTTGATTTCTTTGTCAGTAATGGAAACGTCCAACTTTTTGAGAGAAAGTGGTGTATTGGCAATGTTCTGTGCTCAGTCGATGATTCAAAAGTGGTAATTACTTTATAATTCCTGATTGATGTGACTTTTTTTCTTTGGAACTGATTGCTTGCATATATGTTTCTTCCTGTGTCCTTGAATACATTTCTCTCTCTCTCTCTTAGTTTTTCGCTTAATTTGCTCTTGATGTATTTATAGCTCTTGCATGAGCATTTCCTTTAAAATTGGTTGTGGTTTTGTTTGTGTCTTCCCCTTTGGTTTGTAAAATTTTTTTTTTTTGTATATTTGCTGGTTTCTTTTAAATACCCTTTGCTCTTATTGTGGTGTCTTCATGATCCTTATGCAATTTCTTTAAACTGGTTGCTGTGTTTTTTTTTACAACTGCTTTGTGAAATGTGTTTTTTTTACAGCTGCTTGTGAAATGGCTTTACATTGTTTTTAATAAAAGGACACAAAAGTCAAGTCTCTCTCTCTCTCTCTCTCTCTCTCTCTCTCTCTCTCTCTCTCTCTCTCGCCCTCTCTCGCCCCCTGCTGGCTGTCGGTGTGTTTGGGCGCGGCAAGATGGTGGCTGTGCATGTGTGGTGAGGTACGAGCTGCTCTGCTGTTCTACTCTGTTGTCCCTTTCCACGTCGTATTTCACCTTCTCCTTCCCCCTGTTCGTTTATCTTCACATCCTTACTCTGCATTTGTGCCCCAACCCCTCCTCTTTGATCAGACCCAACACTTCGGGGCTTCGGCCTCCCCCATCCCCCTCTGCCTCCCTTTTCCCTCCTCGATTCCCTTTTCTTATCTCGTTTGTATTTATATTCACTCCGTGTCCTTTGTTTCCTTTTTCTTTTCTGAGAGAGAGAAAGAGAGCCCGCAGCTGTTTGTGGATAACTTTTGCATTAATCGGCGGCCCATCCCGTCCTCCGGCTGATCGCTTTTTTCTCCACCAGCTGTGTTTGTTTTCGCCTTTGAAAATCTGTCTCGGCTCGTAATTAATTAATCACTGTTCGAGAGCGATATTCACTCTCCCGTCCTCGTCCCCCCCCCCGGTCCTCGTCCCCCCCCCCGGTCCTCGTCCCCCCCCCCAGGTCCTCATCCACTCCCCCCCCGTCCCTCGTCCCTCGTCCCCCGTCCCTCGTCCCCCGTCCCTCGTTCCCCGTCCCTCGTCCCCCGTCCCTCGTCCCCCCCCCCGTCCCCCGTCCCCCCCCCCCCGTCCCCCGCCCCCCCCTCGTCCCTTGTAAATTATGACTTCGTTTTCGCGTTACGCGGCATATGAAGCGTTAACTCGTCGACATGGCGTCGTTTGTGTCCCGCCGAACGATGTCAGCGTCGAGGACCTCGTTATTGCTGTCGGCAACATAATCGGTATTGATAAAGTTCGTGCAGCCTCGCGAATGAACAAACGTGTCGTTATTTTCGTATCCGAGGCTGAATTGGTTCACGAGATTGTATGTACAGGATTATCGACAGATGACGGACATTTCGTACTCGTGTCCCCTCTCGACACTCCAGCCGTTAAGGTCATCATCTCGAACTGTCCTCCATTCCTGAAGAATGAGAGACTGGTCTCCGAACTATCTCGTTATGGTACTGTGGTTTCGCATGTCACGATGTTACCTTTACGTTGCCAGGACGACCGGGCTAAACATGTGATGTCTTTCAGGAGACAAGCTTATCTTGTACTTCCTCCTAACGTCGAAAGAACGCTGAACATTGTTTTGAAATTCAAAATTGATAATCATGATTACCAATTATACGTAACCACTGACACCTTGAAATGTTTTGAATGTGGTAAATTCGGACACCTGAAACGCTCTTGCCCAAAAACGGCTTCGTCGAACGATGGGACAAACCACGTAAACAACAAGGATTCTTCTTCTTCATCTTTTGCTTCGGCTGTGAAGGGAACATCTTCCATGTCCGGCAATGACGCTCAGCCTTCCCATCCCGATGATCCAAACAGCACAACGAACGTCGGGGATGGTTTCACCATTGTTCCGTCAAGGAAGAGAAAGACCTTTCCCGACGGTCATTTAACTCAGAAAAAGGTAGCATTTAACAATAAGCAACCTGTCGGTAACACCCCCACAGTCGTGACCGATGCCACTCTACAAGGCTTACCTGGGACAAACCCTGTACCTACAGCTAACAAGTTCGGCCCCCTTTCATGTGAGGACATAGACGTTCCACATGCAGGGACTGGTTTACCTGTTAACAAATCAAATGGAATTGTCTCACCTGTTACGGACTCGGCTATTGGAAAGTCCTCTGATGATTTTGCTGAGACCACTGGTGATGAACCTGCTGAGACCACTGGTGATGAACCTGCCGAGACCATGGATGATGAACCTGCTGAGACCATTGGTGATGAACCTGCCGAGACCACTGGTGATGAACCTGCCGAGACCACTGGTGATGAACCTGCCGAGACCACTGGTGATGAACCTGCCGAGACCACTGGTGATGAACCTGCCGAGGCCACTGGTGATGAACCTGCTGTCACTTTGGAAAATGTTAATCCTGAGCATGATGATGCTGAATTCCCGTCAGCAGAAAATAGCGAAACTGTCCCAGTTACTGCTCTCACTTCATCACCGGGTGAAGCTGGAATCGCAGGAATCAATATTTTGCAAGAGACTCCTATTCTGCTAGATACCGCCACACCATCGGAGGTTGTTGCAGTCGGGGGAAGCAACATCGCTGCATCTGCTGATGCTGTTTCTGTTTCACCAAATCCACAGATTATTGCTGTTATTCCTCAAAGCAATGTTCCCACGGTGGGAGAGCACACAGATGTTACAACTAGTGCAGGTCCGTGTGCCAATATTGATGACAGTAGTGACATGCAGGATTATACAAGCTTGTGTGATTCGGAAATTAAAACTGACTCTGACGAATCTGACCTGGAGGAAGCAAACAGCCAGGTGGAAGCAATGGAGAAGCCTACCAGTCTAGGTCCTACTTCCCCTGAACAAATACGACTTTTCTTGCAAAATACGTACAGGAAACACAGTATAAACCTAACAGAATACTTTCCCGATTTACCGTCCTTCCTTGAGTGTGCTCAGGCTATTATACGCAGACCTGACTCATTCAACTTTCGTCAGACACATTGTCACCGTTTAAGAAAATTGATCGCCAAGACGAAAAAGACTCTAAGTTAATTCATGGTGAGTTTCAAGATTGGAACAGTAAATGTCAATGGTGGTGGAAGTTCACTCCGCCAGATCCAGATCAAGCAGCTGATAAACGCAAACGGTCTCGACATAGCTTTGTTGCAGGAGACCCACGCCGTCAGATCTGTTCAGGCCCAGTGGCGACTCATTATGGATAAGGAGTGTTTTTTTAGTAACAGCTCCTCGTCTAAGGCAGGAATCATGTTTGTCTTAGGGAAACATTTCCAACCATCCTCACTTCAATTTGCGAATATCATTGATGGCCATCTTGCCTCTGTGACCTTCTATCTCAATCAGGTCAAGTTTACAATCCTTAATGTGTATGCTCCAAGCAAAAATGGTGAGCGGATCTCCTTCTTTGCTGAACTGAGAAAGTTCCTCCAAACACTGGATCTGCAGACTTGTCTAATTATTGGTGGCGACTTTAACTGTACTGTTAATGCCTCATGCGACCGAAACGGGCTGGAACCTCAACCATGTACCGCAAAACTCTTTGCAAATATCATCGCAAAATATAATCTCCATGATGTCTGGCGCTTGCAACACCCTTCCGAACAATCCTACACATGGTGTCGCTGTTCCAACAACCACATCTCACTTGCGAGGCTTGATCGCATTTATGTAAATTCTCACCTGTTACATGGAGTTTGCAAATCTGACATCGTGCCTTCCGGTTTCTCCGATCACTCCCTAGCTCGAGCATTCGTTCAACTCTCGAAACCGTGTCCAGGGAGTTCTCACTGGAAATTCAACAATAGTTTAATAGAAGACTTCAACTTTATTCAGGCTTTTGAATCTTTCTGGACAGATCTCTTGGAACGGAAGCTAAGCTGTTCTGTTAACCCACTGGTGTGGTGGGATCTAGTAAAAACCCAAATCAAAGGCTTCTGCCAACAATACCAGAGTTTCTCAAAAAGGGCTGATTATGAAGCAAGGAAATTATTGCAATCAGAGATTTTACATCTTCAGAGGGTCACAGGGCAAAATAATAATGTGCAAAGAGCCTTAACCGAAAAACAGTCTTTTTTGAAAGAAATAACTGAGAGGAATGCACGTGGTGCCCTAGTTCGGATGAGGGTGCAGCACCTTAACGAGACAGACATACCAACTAAGTATTTTTTTTCCTTAGAGAAACGCCTCCCGAACAAACAGCTCTCTCAACTGCGTTTGGCAGACTCATCCATCACTTTCAACCAATCAGTTATTAAACTTTTCACAAAGGAATATTTCTCGAAAATATACTCGATGGAGCAAATAAATCCTGTCAGTGTCGCCTCTATCTCCGTAGGGCTGCCAGTGTTGTGTGAGGGTGGACGTTCCTACCTGGAGGGGCCCATTACCTTGGACGAACTTGGCGCCGCTCTGCACAGCCTTGCTGTTGGGAAAGCGCCTGGATTGGACGGACTCACAACTGAATTTTATAAGAAATTCTGGCATCTACTGGGTCCCGAACTCCTCAACACCTTGAACGCAAGCTGCCAGCTTGGAGAGCTCCCTCAGAGTTGCCGACGGGCTATTCTCACCCTCATTCCAAAGAAAGGAGACTTGCTCTATATTAAAAACTGGCGCCCAATCTCTTTGCTATGCACAGACTATAAAGTATTCTCAAAAGCCCTGGCATCGCGACTTACTCCTCATCTCTCCTCATTGTTGAAAGAAGACCAATGTTATTGTGTACCCAAGCGCTCCATCTATGACAACATCTCCCTCGTAAGAGACATGATTGAACTGTGCAAAGAAAACCCCACAGATTTGGGACTTCTTCTCCTTGATCAGGAGAAGGCCTTTGACCGCGTCGATCATCGGTACCTCTTCAAAGTGCTTGAACGGTTTGGACTTGGTCCGACCTTCATTTCTTACATTAAGATATTGTATAACAATATCTCTAGTGTGCTTAAGATAAACAATGGACTTGTTACACCCTTGCCTGTCAACAGGGGAATTCGACAAGGTTTCCCCCTCTCTGGCTTGCTCTATGCTCTCTCCATCGAACCCTTACTGGGTTATTTGCGTGCTAGACTAACCGGGGTTGGGTTTTCTCATCTTGAACGGCCCATTAAGGTGCTGGCATATGCTGATGATGTGTGTGTTTTTGTGCGGAACCTCAATGACATTAACGTTGTCCGTTATTGTCTATCCGAGTTTGAAAAGGCTTCTTCAGCCAAAGTGAATTGGGAGAAAACGAGCGCCATTTGGCTTGGTCCGTCATGTCACTCGGCACCAAAACCTCCTGCTCCTCTTGCATGGGCCACTGATGGCGTGAAATACCTTGGAGTGTTCTTGGGTAATGACGCCACAGTAGCAAAGAATTGGGCTGGTCTGTTGGATCTTGTTGAAGGAAAACTGCAAAAATGGAGAAATCTGATAACACAACTGTCTTATCGTGGAAGGGTCTTGGTGATCAACAGTTTGGTGGCCTCTACCCTATGGCACAGGTTCTTTGTGCTGCACCCTCCGGCAGTGTTGCTTCAACAGCTCCAGAAGTGCTTTGTGTTTTTCTTCTGGGATGGAAAGCACTGGTTGCGACCCGAGGTCCTCAGCTTGCCACTGACCGATGGAGGCCAAGGCCTGGTTGACATAAAGAGCCGGTTAACGGCCTTTCGACTTTCGGTTGCTCTACGCATGCTGTACATGCACCCCTCTCCACCTTGGGTCGACGTCGCTCGTCGCCTTTTGCAGCAGGCGGGGAGACTAGGCTATGACCACGCTATATTCTTGATGGATCTCTCGCATCTTGATATGTCTCCCCTCTCCAGGTTTTATCAGAGTGTACTAAACGCATGGCGAACTCTAACGACAACAAGAGCTACGCATTCGTACACAAAGCAAATGTTCTTGATGGAACCTTTGTTTTACAATTCAATTTTCCCTGATATGCCTGCTGATAGGTGTCTCATTCAATGCTTTGTCGCGAAGAACATAAAATCGGTCGCCGATCTTTTAAGCCCAAATGGCAGTTGGATTGGAGCTGATGCATTGGCAAGCCTGGTTGGCGTGCGATCCTCCAGAGTTGTGGCACGTATGCTACGCTGTGTGCTTCATACCTATGTACAGCTTGCACATAACTGGGAGCAAGTCCAAGCAGACAACGAACAAGGTGCTTCTCCTGCTACCTTTCCTGAACTTATTTGCAAGTTTTCCCTTGCCAACTCTCCTCCGTGTACCCCCTTTAGCATAGGATTCAATGGGTTTCCTAAACAAAAAGACCTCTATTTGGGTTGCGTAAGTTTCCTTTTGCAAGGGCAAATGACACAGCGGAGGGTTCGATGGAGAGACCACTTACCTTGTTCCCCCCCATATTTTCCTAATTGGAAAGGATTCTATCATCCTCCTGTGCCGCCACGACATGGTGACCTCCAATGGAGACTTGCACACTGGATCCTCCCCTCTAACCACTTGCTGCACTGCTTCTCAAGTCTCCTAGCAGATGAATGTCCCTTTTGTAAAAGGCCTGAAAACCTCTTTCATATTTATGTTGAATGTCAACGGTTGGCTCCTTTATTTATCTTTCTTAAGAATTGTTTTGGCAGGATTGGTTTGGTTTTCAACACTTGTGTTTTCATTTATGGCTTAGACATCTCACACAAGAATTTGAATGATGTGTTAGGTAATTTCCTGCTTGCACAGGCAAAAATGGCAGTGTATAAATCAAGAAAAAGAAAAGTTGATGACCTTGGAGCTAATGAGGAAAATGCCTTGTTCTTGTTTAAAAATCTTGTGACGAGCCGTGTAAAGTTAGACTTTGCCTTTTTCTCCATAACAGGAAGGCTGCCACAGTTTGAGACCAAATGGTGCGTGAAAGAAGTCATTTGTAAAATATGGCACGAAAACGATTTTTTTGTGAAATGTTTTGTGCATAATTTTACTGTATTCATATTTTTTTTGTTTGTTTCTCTGCTTGAAATGAGAATGTGACCCCTATTTGGGGGTTTTCTTTTCTATTTTTATAATAAAAAGATACAAAAGTCAAGTCTCTCTCTCGAAAACTCCTCTCACCTCTCTCTCTCGAAAACTCCTCTCACCTCTCTCTCTCTCTCTCTCTCTCTCTCTCTCGAAAACTCCTCTCACCTCTCTCTCTCTCGAAAACTCCTCTCACCTCTCTCTCTCTCGAAAACTCCTCTCACCTCTCTCTCTCTCTCGAAAACTCCTCTCACCTCTCTCTCTCTCTCGAAAACTCCTCTCACCTCTCTCTCTCTCGAAAACTCTTCTCACCTCTCTCTCTCGAAAACTCCTCTCACCTCTCTCTCTCTCTCTCTCGAAAACTCCTCTCACCTCTCTCTCTCTCGAAAACTCCTCTCACCTCTCTCTCTCTCTCTCTCGAAAACTCCTCTCACCTCTCTCTCTCTCTCTCTCGAAAACTCCTCTCACCTCTCTCTCGAAAACTCCTCTCACCTCTCTCTCTCTCTCGAAAACTCCTCTCACCTCTCTCTCTCTCAAACTCCTCTCACCTCTCTCTCTCTCTCTCTCGAAAACTCCTCTCACCTCTCTCTCTCTCTCTCGAAAACTCCTCTCACTTCTCTCTCTCTCTCGAAAACTCCTCTCACCTCTCTCTCTCTCTCTCTCTCTCTCTCTCTCGAAAACTCCTCTCACCTCTCTCTCGAAAGCTCCTCTCACCTCTCTCTCTCTCTCTCTCGAAAACTCCTCTAACCTCTCTCTCTCTCAAACTCCTCTCACCTCTCTCTCTCTCGAAAACTCCTCTCACCTCTCTCTCTCTCTCTCAAACTCCTCTCACCTCTCTCTCTCTCTCTCTCTCTCTCTCGAAAACTCCTCTCACCTCTCTCTCTCTCGAAAACTCCTCTCACCTC
>NC_136271.1:41516946-41526946 GCF_964187855.1 Myxine glutinosa
CAAAGGAAAACGTCATCAGTTTCCTAAACGAGACGTTTAGGCAACGCTACGTTGTGATCAAAGACCATTTTCCCGATGTGAAAACTTTCATCAGGGCTGCAAGACCCCTCCTGCAAAGAAATGACCCAATGGAAATCTCGGAGGCCCAATTTCAGCATCTTCGGAAAGCGGTCACAAAGGCGAATAAGGAATTGCAGGCGGAGGGTGAGTTACCTTTGTAAATGGCTTTGCGAAAGATATGTATCGCATCCCTGAATATCAATGGGGGTTGTACCCCCTTACGAAAAATTCAGACAATTCAGGCGATGGAGAGGGTGAAAGCCGACATCATCCTGATACAGGAGACTCATGCTACGAACACCCTGGTTGCTGAATGGGGAAAACTTTATCGAGGGCAGTGGTGGCTGAGTGGGTTTACCACACCCAAAGCTGGTGTTGCCATCGCCTTGAGTGATAGAATCCCTGCTCGGAAGATTGTCTTTAAGGAAATTTATAAGGGACATCTGATAGCGGTGGATTTCTATTGCAACACGCAAAGGATCATCATTGTGAACGTATATGCACCGAGTGAGCCCATGGAAAGAAGAGTGTTCTTTTCCACTCTGCATGACTTTGTAAAAGGACTGGATACAACCGCTTTCATCTGTGTTGCTGGTGATTTCAATTGCACTATCAATCCTTCCGTAGACAGGACCGGTCATGAACCCCATCCAGCTTCTATGAGGATTTTGGAGAACATCATCAAAAATCAGCATTTGAAAGATGTTTGGAGGTTGCAACACCCAACTTCACGGTGCTATACGTGGTGCAGATGCCATGATGGGAGGATATCAATGGCAAGGCTAGACAGATTCTACGTGAATAAGCCAATGCTAAATGTGATGGCCACAACCCAGATACTCCCAACTGGTTTCACAGACCATTACCTGGTTTCAATGGGTTTTAATTTGCCTCTGACCTCAGGGGGTAGTGCGTATTGGTCACTTAATACCCACCTGCTGAATGATATGAGATTCAAAGAGGCTTTTCGAGCCGTGTGGGAAAGAATTCGGTCCTCCAAATTTGAACATGCTAACCTTCGACTGTGGTGGGACCTCGCAAAGGGTCAGGTCAAATCGTTCTGTCAACAATATAGTCTTTATGCCACTAAATTGCAAAATCTCTCGATTGATTCATTAAAGGCTGAAATTGCAGCCCTGGAGGAAAACATTAATACGGCTGGGAAAGACACTACAGGTGACCGGCTGCTATGGACTAAAAAGGCAATGTTGACTGAACTGGTACGGCAGCGAGCAATGGGCACCCTGGTACGCATGAGAATGAGTTATTTAACGTTGGATATGCCAAATAAGGCCTTGTTTGGTTTGGAGAACTCTGTTAAAAAATCACAACAGATTCATGGGCTACGTGCTGCTAATGGGCCAATAGTGACCTCCCAACAGGAGATTAAGTCTGTTTTGAAGGTTTTTTATACAAACTTGTACTCCCCCCAGAGCATAAGTAATGAGACCTTGCAGGAGCTGACTACCGGGCTTCCAAGACTTGAGGAAGACCAGCAACGCACATTGAACATGTCAGTTTCGGCTGCTGAACTTGAAACTGCTATGCGGAGCTTGAAGGATGGTAAAGCCTCTGGGATTGATGGTTTGCCCGGAGAGTTCTATAAGACTTTTTGGAAACTTGTGGGACCTGACCTGCTTGAGGTATTTGATGAATGCCTTCATGTTGGAGAGCTTCCCCTGTCCTGCAGAAGAGCAGTCATTTGCCTGTTGCCAAAGGCTGGGGACACTCAACTAGTCGAGAACTGGCGGCCTGTCTCATTGCTGTGTGCGGATTACAAGCTTTTGTCGAAGGCCTTAGCAAACCGTTTGGGAACTGTGATCAGCTCTATTGTGCACCCTGACCAGACCTACTGTGTACCAGGAAGGTCAATTTATGACAATATTTTTCTGATAAGGGATATTATTTCTTGTAATAAGTACGTGCGTGCCAGTTTTGGGTTGTTGTTTCTTGACCAAACAAAGGCTTTTGATCGTGTTGATCATACATATTTGTTTTCTGTTCTGGAGCGGATGGGTTTTGGCGAAACTTTCATTTCCTATGTCAAGCTGTTATACACTAACACCTTCTGCATGATGAAAGTAAACAACAGTTTATGTCCCCCTTTTCCTTTCCGTCGGGGTATCCGTCAAGGGTGTCCCCTTTCTGGACTTCTGTATATAATTGCCCTTGAACCACTCTTAGCATCCATCAGGCAGCGAATAACTCAGGATGTGGGAGCCGTTTTTGGTTCAAGATTTGTGGTCACAGCTTATGCTGATGATGTATGTGTTCTGATTAAGGGCCCAAGTAGTGTTGCTGCGGTGCAGCGTTGCTTTAAAGACTACTCTGCGGCCTCTTCCGCCGAAGTAAATTGGGGCAAGAGTGTAGCCTTATGGTGCGGTTCAGATAACCTTTCTTTAACACTGCCACCGTCACTCCCACATAATCTAGAGTGGAAAACAGATGGAGTCAAATATCTTGGTGTCTATCTCGGCAACCAGGAAGTAGAAACGAAGAACTGGGAAGGAATGATTGAACAAATTACACACCGGTTGAAACGATGGGAAGGACTGCTGCGATCTCTTTCTTATAAAGGCCGCTCTCTTGTTATAAATAACTTGATAGCAGCAAGATTATGGCATAAACTAATTGCCTTGCAGCCACCCAAGGAGTTGATACCAGCCATCCAGCGGGTCTTGGTTAATTTCTTTTGGAATGGATACCACTGGCTTCGGCCGCAAATACTGTACCATCCTCGGAAGGAGGGTGGACATGGAATTGTGGAGGTGTCCACCCGGCTTATGGCTTTTCGCCTACAGTCTGTGCAACGTCTGTTGTATGCTGAAGAGCTGCCCTGGCGCTCATTTGCGTTTTTCTTGTTGCAACAAGCGGGAGGCCTGTGTTATGATAGGCACTTGTTCCTGGTGAACCTTGACCGTGTCAGCTTAGTTTCAATCCCAACTTTTTATCAGGGTTTGCTGAGAGTTTGGAAAGGTTTTGGGGTTCATCGTTGCCTTGAGGCTTATAATTGCCGGATGTTTATCCAAGAGCCTATTTTCTATAACGGTTTTTTTCCATGCATTCCTCATAGTCCGACTTTGATTAGGAAATTTACTCAAGGAGGAATTGGCAAAGTTTGTGACCTGAGGGATACATCTGGGACAAAATGGATGTCTGCTGGCAGGGTGGCGGCCATTCTTGGTTTAAGATCCGTGCGTATTGTCAGCCAAATTATACGCATCATCAAGAGGAAGTTTAAGGAGTTAAATATTGGCTGGGAAGGTATAAACAATGTCGAGGATGTTCGGCTGTCTTTCCCTGAAATTAAGGTGCTCCCAGCTCTCCAGTCGAATGGTGAACTTGTCTCTCCTTTTCATTTGGCAACAAAGGCTGGTATTCACAAGCTCCTTCGAGAAAACCAAGCATCACCCTTCTCCGGAGTAACAAGAGTGGCCTTGTGGTCCGAAAGGTTAGGGCCAGGGTCTCCTGCCACGCCACTGTGGCCTAATATGTACAAATTACCTATTTACGGGTTCCTCGCAGATATCCAGTGGAGACTAGCACATTGGGCTCTCCCTACGAACACCTTTGTTCATCACCTTGACAGCTCAGTGCCAGTAGCATGCCCCTTCTGTGTACAGAAGGAGGATCTCTTTCATGCCTATGTGAAATGCGAAAGACTAATACCTCTTTTCTTGATTCTCACACACCTTTTTGATCAGTTGTCTTTTCCTTTTACTTCACATTCTTTTATTTTTGGTGTATCTTTCAGACCCTCCTGCAAGGACTCTGGTGTCCTCCTAAACTTCTTAGCTGCTGTAGCAAAATACTCAATATATAAATCGAGGAAAATTAAAATTGATAATGGGCATGGGTTCGATGTTGTACCTATGTTTAAAGGGCTGGTGTCTGCAAGAATAAGGTTAGAGTTTGATTATTATGTGGCGAATGAAAATGTCAAACTCTTTGAATGCAAATGGTGTATCAATGAAGCCTTATGTGTTGTGAATGAATCGAATTTGTGCTTTTCTTTTTAACATTAAGAACTGTTGTTTTTTTCTATTTTTTTCTCTCCTGTAAAAATGTAACTTGACCTGGTGTGTTTTTTTGTGAAATAAATGGTGTTGCAAATTCAAATTCTCTCTTTCTCTCTCTCTCACTCTCTCTCTCTCTCTTTCTCTCTCTCTCTCTCTCTCTCTCTCTCTCTCTCTCTCTCTCTCTCTCTCTCTCTCTCTCTCTCTCTCTCTCTCTCGCGCCCCCTGCTGGTCGTTTGCATGCTGTTTGTACTGTCATGGCGTCTGCTTGTGGAGGCCTGTGAGTGCTCTGTGTTGTTGCTCCATTCCCCCCCCCCCCCCCCGTTTTCCCCCCTCTGTGTCCTTGTACCTGTTCGTGGAGTCTTCCTGGTGATTCCCATATACGTTGAGACGGGAGAGAGAGCCGGAGAGCACAGGGTGATCGCTGGTAAGGGTTCGCCGTTTTTGGGCGTCGCCCGATCGGTGTTTGCTCCTTCATCTTAAATCTCTATTTCCTTTTTTTCCTTTCGTTTATCCTTCCTTCAGTTTGTTTTGTTGCCTCCTTTTTCCGAAGTTAGGGAAATCGGAGAGGTCTGATTGCTTCCCATTCCCGGAGTTCGGGTAGGGAAGATTGTATTATATATTCACCCTCCCCGAGTTGGGGAGGGGTTGTAAGTGCAGCTGTTCCAGCATGGCAGCTGCACTATCTCGATTTACGGCCTTTCAGAGCCTGACCCGTAAGCACGGGTTCTTTTGTGTACCTCCGGAACGTGAGGTTAGTGTCGAGGACGTTGTCCTCGCAACCGGTCGTGTTGTCGGGATCGACAAGGTTGTTGCCGCTTCGCGGATGAACAAGCGGATCGTTATTTTTTTGTCCGACGTGGATTGTGTCCCACAAATTGTCGAACAGGGTTTGACAATCGATCCAGATTTATTTGTAATGATTTCCTCACTAGATAGCCCAGCGATAAAAGTCGTGATATCAAATTGCCCCCCATTTGTATCCGACGATGTACTAATTAAAGAGTTGTCCCGATACGGTACCATCGTGTCTCGTATCTCCATGATTCCCTTCGGGTCACGAAACAACGATTTAAGGCACGTGGTTTCATTCCGGCGGCAAGTGTTTATGATTTTAAAAAATTCCCAGAAGGATTTAAACCTTATAATAAAACTAAAACATCAACAGAACGAATATACAGTGTACGTGTCCACCAACGTTCTAAAATGTTTTGGCTGCGGACAATTTGGGCATGTTAAGCATGACTGCCCCCGAAAAGAGAATTCTCCACAAGTGCAACCTCCCCTCCGAACCGGGAATAAGCAACCCCCCCACCTTCCCACCACCGGTCCAAACCCTTCCACCACTGACCCAAGCCCTCCCACCACCGACCCAAGCCTTCCCACCACCGAACCAAACCTTCCCACCACCGAACCAAGCCCTCCCGCCGCCGAACAAAGCCCTCCCACCACCGACCCGAACCTTCCCACCATCGACCCAAGCCTTACCACCACTGATCCCAATCTGTCCACCACCGACCCAAGCCCTCTTACCACCAATCCAAACCCCCCCCGCCGTACCCCCCTCCCCTCCCCTTGAAACAGGGGCCCCTCCCTCTACTGAAGGATCTAATTGCAGCCATCTCCTGTTAACTATAGATCTCACCCCCCAGGCGACATCGTCCAATCACAGCTTGTTGCCTGCTATAACTGATCCTACCTCTCCCGCCGTGGTAGCCGATGGGATCCCCCTCCCGATGATCACGTCCTCCCTCCCCCCCCCTCCCCCCAAACCCTTGCAATCTCTTCCCACTAACCAGGACGAGTTTCAATTAGTCTGCCCAAAAGGAAAAAGACATCTGCAAACAACAGATGAAAACGGTCATCTCTTTAAAAAACCTACAACTGAAAACCGACAGCCCCTCCTCTCTGGCCTAGATTTGTCCCTCGTCACAGAAAATCGTTTCTCGGTATTGGAGGACATAGATGTGGATGAATCCTCGCCCTTGTCTACTGACCTAGAAACTGATATGGTTGAACCACAAAAATTAGTACCCCCCCCCTCCCCTGAAGATGGCTCATTTCTCTCCCTCCCCGTCCCCCCCCTCTATGGACTATGCCCCATCCGATAACGTGGAGGGATGTGATGACGGTGAGGAGATAAATGATGAAAACCAGTGTGACACACCATCTGAGCCATCTGATATAGATGACTCTGTTAGTGAATGTGGTAGCCTTAAGGAAGAAGAAATCCCTCCAATCCCTCCCTCCGAGATAAAAAGGTTTCTTAAGGACACATTCCGAAAAAGGAATGTTGTAATAGAAACCTTTTTTCCGGAGCTACCTGATTTTATACATTCCGCTAAACTGATGGTAAAACGGCCCCACGTTTTTAATTTCAATTCCTCCCAACGTCACCGTTTAAAGAAGTGGTTGCAAAAAGCTAAGAATGAACTGCTATCAAAAAATTGAGTGGTGGTCACTCCTCCTTATAGCTGTAATGAGTTTTTCCATTTGTAGCCTGAATATTAACGGAGGATGTAGCTCTGTCCGTAAAGTTCAAGTAAGGGATTTTTTATTACAGAAGAAAGTTGACATTGCCCTCTTACAAGAGACCCATGCCAACGACTGCTGTGTCGCAGAGTGGTGTAGGCTCTTCCCCGGCCTGTCCTTCTTTAGTAACGGTGACTCCCGCAAAGGCGGTGTCGCAATAATTCTTAGCCCCTCCTTTTCGCCTTCATCGCTTAAATTCGACGAAATACACAAGGGATCCCTAGCATCCCTAGAATTCCACTACTATGGAAAATTCTATACTATTTTTAATATCTATGCCCCAAGTATGCCTGTAGCTCGGCGAGTTTTTTTTAATGACCTTGGGACACACCTAACGTCTCTCGACAGTCAAAACGCCCTAAAAAACCAAGACAATCATGTCTGTATTGGTGGAGATTTTAACTGCACCCTCCAACCCCAACTAGACAGGAACAGTGCAGAGCCCCATCCTGCCTCCACAATCCCTCTCACCAAATTTTTAAAACAAATGAATTTGGCAGATATATGGCGGGTACAGCACCCATCAATCAGGCAATACACATGGTGTCGATGCATTCAGGGTAATATTGTACTTGCTCGCTTGGACAAGTTTTATATTAATCCTCCACTTGAACGCCTCGTTCTGTCATCCAAAATTTGCCCATCAGGATTCTCGGACCACAGCGCAACATTTCTCAAAATTTCTGCCCCCTGCCCGAAACACAAGAGTGCTTTTTGGAAATTTAATAACAACTTACTTGATGATAGTACCTTTAAGGACATTTTTCCGGAAATTTGGAATATTCTGGTTGCCTCCCAAGGGAATTTCTCAAACCTCAGACAATGGTGGGATAATGCCAAAACGCACATCAGACTGTTCTGCCAACAATATCGTGCGTATGGTGTTCAAGAGGAAAGAAAAACCACAACCTTACTTGAAGATGAAATCCTGGAATTACAGGAACAGCTTCAGGGAACCGCAAGTGTGAGCTACCAGGGAATGAGGCAACAAATCCATGGAAAAACGGCCTTACTGAATTCCATATCCGAAAGGCGAGCACAAAATGCTTTATTGCGCCTGAAGATGAGGTACATACACGACCTTGATGCTCCAACCAAATTCTTCTTCAGCCTTAAAAGGGGGGCCTCTTCGTCAATGATTACACGCTTGCTCCATGATGGGGAACTCCTTTATGAAGATGGCAGAATCAGGGAATGTGCCCGGAAACATTTTAAACAACGGTTTATGCGGCATGACATTAACCAGGATGCAATATCGGAACTTGTTTCTAACCTTCCAACATTGGCGGAGGATCAGAAGCAGCAGTTGGAGGATCCTCTTAGGTTACCTGAGCTCACCGCTGCCTTGAAGGCCTTGGAACCTGATAAAGCCCCTGGACTGGATGGGCTGACAAGTGAATTTTTCCAGTTTTTTTGGGACACCATTGGACCTCACCTACTGCGGGTATTGAATGAATGTTTAGAGGATGGACAACTGCCGTGGAGTTGCCGGAGAGCAGTCACCACCTTAATTCCTAAGAAAGCGGACACTCAACTTATAGAGAACTGGCGTCCTATTTCTGTTTTATGTACGGATTATAAAATTTTAGCCAAAGCCTTGTCTAATCGAATGAAACCTTTTATGAATGTACTAATAGGAGAACATCAATCCTTTTGTATTCCTGGACGTACTATTTTTAATAATATCTTTCTTATCCGTGATACCATTCGGTTTTGTAACAATTTTAATATGAATGTTGGTCTGTTTTTTATTGACCAAGGAAAAGCCTTTGACTGTATTGACCACATGTACCTTTTTAGAGTTTTAGAGAATTTTGGGTTTGGACCTATTTTTATCTCGTACGTTAAACTTTTGTATTGTAATATATCCAGTGTTCTTAAAATTAATCAAGTATTGTGTAGCCCCATTGCTGTACAACGGGGAGTACGGCAAGGTTGCCCGCTATCTGGACTTTTATACTCTCTTGCCATCGAACCTCTTCTGCTCCAGTTACGTACGCACATTTCTGGCTTCACTGGATCAATTCTTACCACACCGCTAAAAGTCTCTGCCTATGCAGATGATGTCTGTATTTATATAAAAAATAGTGCTGACGTCACTGCGGTGGCTCAGGCACTAAAAACATATTGTCAGGCTTGTTCAGGCCAGGTAAACTGGAAGAAGAGTGAAGCCCTTTGGATAGGACCTGGGGATTGCCCGCCAATTGTCCTACCAGAAGGAGTGAACTGGCAGAAAAGTGGCATTAAATACCTCGGTATTTTCCTCGGAAACAACACCTTTGAGCAGCAGAACTGGGTGGGATTACCAGACAAGGTAATGGCAAAACTGGCCCGCTGGAAAGGACTTCTTTTCCAACTTTCGTACCGCGGAAGAACTCTCGTCATTAACAATCTTGTCGCCTCTATGCTATGGCATAAGATGATATGCCTACAACCGCCTGGGAGCCTTCTTATTACACTGCAAAAGAGCATTGTCGACTTTTTCTGGAGCGGGAAACACTGGCTCCAACCCCCCGTGGCATACTTGCCACTCGCTGAAGGTGGCCAAGGTCTTATTGATATCCGCAGCCGGATTATGGTCTTCCGGCTTCATATCGTGCGCCAACTTGTATATGGAGATGAAGCCCTACTCTGGAGGCCTCTGGCTAACTGCATATTACAGCTTACATGCAAGCTGGGTTACGACCGAGAACTTTTCTTGATGAACCCTCATCAAATCGATTCATCCTTGCTGCCCACCTTTTACCAAGGGGTGATGAACGCCTGGCAAGCCCTGTCCTTTTCCCGTGAAATGGCAACATACAACATGGAAATGTTGTTGAACGAGCCCCTATGCTACAACCCCTTCCTGGAAAACAGCTTGAATAATAGGGGACTCGTTCAACGTTTTGTTGATGCCAAGCTGCTGCGAGTGAAAGACCTCATGACAGAGTCTGGGAGCTGCCGGCTGAGTGCTGCCGCTGTGGCACAAAAAAACCGGAATAAAATCTGTCAGGATCATCTCTCGGTTCCTTCAAGGGATATCCACAACGTATCGTAATACCTGCGAGGAACTTGGCCCTTCCCCCGAGGAAACAGCGGGTGACTTCCCCAAACTCCTAGTTTTCAGCCCGCCACTTAATCTGTCCCCTGGCCTGAACAGCCCTGATGATACTGCATTATCCCTTCCCGCCTTTCCAAAGAAAACTTTGTACAACGCGTACGTTAAAATTTTATACGCAAAAACATTTTCTGAGCACCCGAGGCTTCGATGGCGGGATGTTTTACCCCCAATACCACCCAATTGCCCCAATTGGCGAAGTTTTTATCTCTTGCCTACTCCAAAGTATGTTGGAGATATTCAATGGAAACTTGTACACTGGATTTTACCTTATAATGTTTTACTGAACCGG